>NW_027513266.1:0-235412 GCF_048772815.1 Callospermophilus lateralis | reverse complement strand
GGGAGTGTTTTGGTTTTGATTTTGGTCATTTGTGTGGCATTGGGAAAAAAATGACTGGGTACACGTGGGGTTGAACTCTGGTGTAATTCCCCTTAGAGACTGGGTTTTGGAAATGAACTCAGAGAAGCATTGCCATGAATTTTGTTGGGATTTTAAGAGGCCACCCATGAAAGTCGCTCTTGGAAACTGAGACCTAGGCCCCGGGTGGATTTCAACAGAGGACTGGAAATCTCAGCAAGGATATCACATGATTTTATTCTTAAAGAAATGGCAGCCATAGTTGAGAGTCAAAACACACATGGACCTCACATTGTAGACCTCAATGGGCCTGGCCTAATGTGACATTTTGTCCACTCTTTGGGAAGCCGTGCCTGTGAGAGTTCTCCAGAGATTTCATTGAAATGAGCTTCCTCACCATTTAATGTTTGCTGAATGAACTGAAATCCACAGTGCCTCCAACTTCATGCTCGAAAAATGGCTAGATAAATACCATGAAATTTTTGAAATTCCTATGACCAGGTGGCACTGGAGAAACATTGGATGTCCTGTTGCTGATCATGATTATACCAGACAGTGCCTTGACTTACTGAGTTTCATGAAAATGGTGTAGAACAGAGATGCCAGTAAGTTGGAGCCTGCTGAGTAGTGGGTCTAGAGCAGTGGTGGGGAGGTGTTTGATAAAACATCCGTGGTAGGGCCATGTGGATATACCATTGGATTCCAAATGGCTTGTAACTGACATGGTGCAGCCAGCAGACCCTTATATGTAAAGGCATATTGTTATATGGAGAGTTTTCAGAGGAAAATTAAGAATCAGGTTGATATGGACAAGGGGGCAATGGGGCAAGCTGTGAGAGATAGGAGCCTAGTTGGTGCATTCTCTTGCAGACCCTGACCCACAACACGTGACAGAACTCCCTCCAGCACTGTGTCCCAGTTTAGCTCCTAGTATTTCGTGAAACAAATACCAAACTCACAGTGCAGCAGCAAAAACTCCACAAAAAGTGGAAGAGGACGAAATGGCTTCACAGTCCACACGGGGAGACACATAGTCCCCAGTGGCCTCAGTTTACCTACAAAGAGAGGATTCAGCACTGCTTCATCTTGTTCTTTGGAAATAAGAAACCATGTCCTCCAGGTCACATAGATGCAGACCCAGCTTTGATGGTCTCACTACAGAGGAATCCAAATCTCCTGAAAACAACATATATTTCAAGTGCAAAACTCAGTGGCAGTTTCTCAAAAAGTTTTTAGGCCAGCAGAGCTCCATGTTTTTGGAGTGTTTACCCTGTCCCTTAGTTTTGGAAACTGCTCTACCACCTCCAAGGTTGTGAACTCCTGAGCATTTTCCATTCCAGATATGTATTCAATGATTTTTTAACTCTTCTCCTCTAATTGTGTCTTACTTGGGGTGAAGGTAATGTCAAGCCATTGTTCTGGATGAGAGCAGGAGGATATTTGTGCAGCGTATATTTACATACACATTGGATTCATTTTCCAATTTTCCATTCGAAATACTGAATCCCTGACACTAACCCATACCAAGTAGACTCAGACTATTCATCCTAATATAATGGAGAAAATTAACCCAACACAATAGAAATACAAGCACTTCAGAGGAGACATGTTGTATTGTTGGCCTTGACATTTGCATTATATAAGGTAGGAGTTATAAATCTAGTCAAATTTTAATTGAAATATTCTCCATGTGTTTTTAAACTTAACAAATATGTGAATTCTTGTTTCCCTTTTCTGTAGCCTATTCACACATGTATATTTATATGCATATATAGAATCCTACCAGGTATCACACGTACATTTTTGTGAGGTGGCTGCCTTGGCAGATACAAATTGTGAGAAGAGTTCACTCCTCCTAAATGCTGTTGGAAATGAAAATTCAACCTATAGGAGAGCGTCCTAGTAGAACAACATTATACATTAACTCATGTTCAGTAAAATAAATATTTTTGCATTTGTGGATGATATATATTTACTGATGAATTCAATTGGCATTTATATTGGTACTTTTTAATGTCTGTGAGTGTTGTGTGTGTGTGTTTGTGTGTGTGTGTGTATATATATAGATATAGATATAGATATAGATATAGATATAGATATAGATATAGATATAGATATAGATATAGATATAGATATAGATATACTCTCCAAATTTTTCAAAATATGAAATATATGTGTCTAATATACACTCTCTAAATTCATTCATGTTCATGTATGTGGATTTATAATCCACTTTTCACAAGATTATAATCAGAAATATTCATCCACCTGAAATACATATTTGTTTCCTAGTACTGAAAACTAACTTCAGTGAATGGTGCATACAAATCCTAATTATTCTACAGTAACTGACCCAGTCTAACATCAATGCAAGTAGACTCCTATGGGACATGATATGTAATTTGTCATTCATTTGTATTCGACACTGGTACATTATTATTTCTTCAGTTTTTGAACATCATAAGATATACATTTGCCAAGGCAGTGACCTCATTCAGTTCCAAAGAATGTGACATACCTCATTTCCTTGGTGATGGAACTCTCTGAACTTTGTATCCAAGGAGCCAGGCACCCAGAGGCAGTCCCAGGCCCAGTCCCAGTGGGCTCACTTGTTTGGATTTACCAAAGATAGAGTCAGTCATTCTTGGTACCTACTGAAGTGGGATTACCAAATGCCTGGAGAGCTCTGAATAGGGAGCTTTCCTGAGAAAGCAGGTAGTGGCTCTCCACTTTTTCCTTACAACTTTACAGAGTTGGCCAAGGAAAACAGATCTGAGAGAGGACAGGCCATTTTGGAAGAACAGAGTATGGCCACCAGTCAGAGGACACTCTGGTTAGTCATACACCTATGGGGAAGGAGGTGCCTTTTTGGGAGTGGGTGTGGGTTTGTGGTTTGTCTCATGTTCTGAAAATAGGTAGGAATGGCGGTTTGTTTGTTTTGGAGTGAACTGTTTCCGGTAAGTCATTTGAAGAGGTGAGTGTTTCCATGTCTGTGTATCCCACTGTGCCTGTGGTAGTAGACATGAGAAAAGAGAATGCAGCAATGGATGTGTCATGTCTAGTATAAAGCTTCCCAGCATTCATCCTGCCCAATTTATGAATGGAGTGTGGCTTGCCTTATGCACGGGCAACACCTAATACCTTCCTAAGTCCCTGTTTTCTTCCTGAATTCTGGCCACTCTCTAGAATAGGCTCATGGTTATGTGTCCAAGATATGTACCAAATCCAAGGTCTTTGACATGGCCATGTACTGGATACCTGAATGGAATGGCCAGCATCTCAGAAAACTCAGATATCAGTGTGACCAGGAAAGTCTCAGTGGAGATACCCTGCTTTGGGCCTTTTGCTTACCTATTGTTCTGTTGCCCTGAATATCAGGAAGGTCTTTGTCTCATGCAACCCCTTTGTTAAGCCTGAAGAAAACAGTTTTCAAATGGAAATGAATGTGCATCACCTCTGGCTCTTTGCTTAATTTCATTGGAAAAGGATGTGTCTGATTCAGGCCCTTTGCCCTGTTTTAGGCTGTGACTTAGATTCTCAGCACCTGATGGATGTAAAGAAAGATCCCATATGTGCATCTAAACCAAAATGGAAAAACGTTCAATCAATGTGCATGAATTATATTGCCTTCCTTTGTTAGGTTTCTGAAATCCATCATGTCAGAATAGGGATTCTTTGGGTGAAATGAGTTCTTCAAATCTCTGCAGAGGGGCTTGGCTTTTCTCATGACTCCAATTCACAAAAAGAATCTAGACCCCACAGTCAGAGAGCCTCAAATTGGAGAAGCGAAGCAGTATTATGGGCAGGCCTATTTGATCACTCCTGGTTCACAGGAAGGGTGTCCAAGCCACCCTGACATTCGGCAAATGAGGGGCAAGGGAGCTTATTTTGGACACTGTCTTGGGATGTGCCTCTCATGAAAACCTCCATCCAGATGTTATGATGAGTATCTTTATGGTAGAAGATGAGGGCCATGTAGGAGTGTTTTGGTTATAATTGTGGTAATTTGTGTGTCAGTTGGAAGAGATGACTGGGTAAACCTGGGCTTGAATTCTGCTGTGATTCCCCTTAGAGACTGAGTTCTGGAACTGACCTCAGAGAAGTATTGACATGAATTGTGTTGGGATTTTAGGAGGCCAGGAATGAGAGTTGCCATTGGAACCTGGGATCAAGGCCCAGAGTGGCTTTCCACAGAACACTGGGAATCACAGCCAGGATATTACATGATTTTATTCTGAAAGACTTGGCAGGCATAATTGAGATTCAAAACACACTTGGACCTCGCTTTGTAGACCTCAATTGGCCTGGCTTCATGTGACTTTTTGGCCACTCTTTGGGTAGACTTGCCTGTGTGAGTGCTCCAGAGATTTCCCTGAAATTAGCTTCCTCACCATTTAATGGTTCCTGAATGAATTGAAACCAACATTGCCTCCAAATGCATCTGTGAAAAAATGCTAGATAATTACCATGAAATTTTAGAAATTCCGATGACCAGCTGGCACTGGAGGACCTTTGATGTCCTGTTGATGATCATGAGTATACCAGACAGGGCCTTGATTGACTGGGTTTCATGAAAATGGTGTAGAACAGAGATGCCAGTAAGTTGGGGCCTGGTAAGTAGTGGGCCTAGAGCTGTGTTATGCAAATGTGTGATAAAACATCTGTGGTGGGGCCATGTGGATCTTCCATTGGCTTCCAAATGGCTGTGACTGACATGGTGCAACCATCACACCCATATATGTAAAGGCATATTTTTATATGGAGAGGTTTCAGAGCAATGTTCAGTATCATGTTGCTATTGTCAAGGGGGCAAGCTACTTGAGATAGAACCCTGGTTGGTGCATTCTCCTGGAGACCCTGCCAACCACACCTGACAGAACTCCCTTCAGCACTGTGTCCCATTTGAACTCGTTGTATTTCATGAAGCAAATACCAAACTCCCAATGCAGCAGCAAGAAACACCACGAAAATTGGAGGATGAACATTGGTTTCACAGTCCACACGGGAAGACTCTTAGCCCTCAGTGGCCAATGTTTACCTACAAAAAGAGAATTCATCACTGCTGCCTCATTTTTATTTGAAAATAAGTAATCATTTCCTCCAGGTCACATAGATGCAGATCCAGCTTTGATGGTTTCACTACAAATAAAGCTAAAGCTCCTGACAACAACATATATTTCAAGTGCCCAACCTCAGAGGCAGATTCTCAAAAAGTCTTTTGGCCAGCAGAGCTCCATGTTTGTGGAGTGTTTACCCTGTCTCTTACTTTTGGAAACTCCTCTACCACCTCCAAAGATGTGAAATCTGGAGCATTTTCCATTCTAGATATGTATTCACAGATTTTCTAACTCTTCTCCTCTAATTGTGTCTTACTTGGGGCGAAGGTAATGTCAAGGCATTGTTCTGGAGGAGAGTGGGAAGATTTTTCCGTAGCATATATTTGCATACACATTGGATTCAGTGTCCTATTTTCAATTCAAAATACTGAATACCTGACTCTAACCCATACCCTACCAGACTCTGACTACTAATCCTAATATGATGGAGAAAAATAACCCATAAAGAATAGAAATACAAGCAGTTCAGAGTAGGCATGGTGTATAGATGGACTTGCCTTTTGCATGATACAGAGTTGGAGTTATAAATCTAGTCAATTGTTTGTTGAAATAGTTGTCCTTGTATTTTTAAGGTTAACAAATATGTGAATTGATGTCTCCCTTTCTCTGTATTCTTATATGCACATATAGATTCCTATCTGGTACCACACGTACATTCTTGTGAGGTGGCTGACTTGGCAGATACAAATTGTTAGAAGAGATCACTCCTACTAAACCCTGTTGGAACTGAATATTCAACCTATGGGTGAGCTTGCTAGTTGAACAGCATTATACATAAATCCATGTTCAGTAAAATGAATATTTTTAGATCTGTGGATGGTATATATTTTATAATGAATTTTGATTGACATATATATTGCTACTTTTTTGTCTGTGTGTTTGTTTTATGTATATGTATATATATGTGTATATATATATATATATATATATATATATATATATATATATATATATACACTCTCCAGATTTTTCAAAATATGAAATATATGTGTCTTATATTCACTCCCTAAATTCATTCATGTTCATGTATGTGGATTTATAATCAACTATTCACAAGATTATTCTCAAAATATTCATCCACCTGAAATTTGCCCAATGCTCTCAAATGTCAATCCTATTTGTGACTACATATTTGTTTCTTCCTAAGATTATATATTTAAACTCAACCCTGTTCAAAATGTCTAATCCTATCACACACTTTATACTTTGCCTGATTTTGTAATGTCTCTATTGATATATGCTTTCCTACATATTTTCCCCACTTCATCATTGTGACTGACTCTTCACTTGTGCTGACATTTACATTCACTCTCTAATCGAAATCCTATTGCTAAGAAACTTTTGTTCCAAATCTTATACTCACCCTTCTTCCTAAACTTACTGACTATCTTCCTAATGCTACAGACTATCCCTTTTTGACTGGATGTTCTCTTCTACATTCAATCATCCAAGTAAACGTGGTGCGAGCTTCAGAGGAGGAGACTACCAACAGGCTATCTCATGCAACATCAAAGGGTTTATTGGGTGTCCAGAATGCTGGGGTTCAGAGCTCACCTGAATAGAGCAGATAGCCCTGAGAATAGCTGAAGTAGAGCTTATATACTTTCCCTGGAGAGAGAAGGGAGGGAATTGTATTGATGGGTCAGGGCGAGTGGGCGGTTTGCATGCAACTGGGAGAGGGAGTACATTCTGCAATTTGGCAGCTGGGGATAGAACATTCTGGGAACAAGTTTTGCAAACATTTCTCAAGATTTCAACAGTGTTCTGTTAAGCATACAGAAAAACAAGATGTGACAAGTACCTATTTTATTAATATTTCATTCCCCACTTCTTCTTCTGGCTAATTTTAATCATACAAATGATCATTGGAGGGTGTCACATTCAATGTCTGCTAGTGGGGTATTACCATAAGTTTAACTCCTCCAATTTGAGCCTGGAGAAAAGATATTACACGGTTGAGCAAACAGGGTTTTATAGTTAGCAATAATATGCGGATTATTATTGGACCGGCCAGGGTTGATAAAAACGTAGTTAACCAGGGGGACTGTGTGAACCAAGACTCAAGCCACCCTTTTGGGCCCTCTCTCATTTGTTGATGCTCTTCAAGGTGTCTTTTAAATTTACTCATAGATTTTATTACGACTCCAGTATAGTCAGCATAAAAACAACATTCTTCCCTCAATGCAGCACAAAGGCCCCCTTCTCTAATGAAGAGGAGGTCCAACCCTCAACTGTTCTGTAAAACAACTTCAGAGAGAGAGGTTAAAGTTTCATGCAAAGCCCTGAAGGAGGTTTCTAATATCTTACTTTTGCTCTATTGCTGCTTATAATTGGGTCATCTTTTGTGTCCCATGGACAATGCCACTGGTTCCTCTGCCCACCCGTGCAGCAACTCCTATTCCTAATAGGATGGCTAAAGTGAGGGATATATGTTCCCAGTGGAACCGGTTGTATGCCCCCCTTATTTGATCTTCAAATGAACCTGCATCATGATAGAGCACTCTGGGAAACATCTGCACCATTACACAATTTATCACATAAAAACATATGTTTCATGAAAACATAAACGATGTTTAAGTATATAGAATTATGCGTTGTAGGCACTGACAAAGCAAGGCACTTAAGATAGCACTCAAGAGAGGGAAACAGTAATATTTGGTTGCAACCGGATTCAGAGGGCATTGCTTATATTGTAATCAATTAATCCCCTGAAACTCAAGTTTAGGTAGTTTCAGAATTTTGTACCCAACATATAAGGGATGGGGCTCAGAAGTTCACAGTCTTCAGAAGTTTAAAAAAGCAGTATTTGTTTCTGTTTTTCCTTCTGTTCTGGGCAAGTTAACTTTTCAAGGACACCTGGGAGGAGGAGAGCTTTTTCTTCCATTTCTTATTTTCCCCCTGCCAGCTGTTACCATGGAGCCCGGTTGGTAATTTCTTTATCTTAGAAATGTAGCCATCTCTGTGAAGCCCCAGCTGAAGGCCAGAGGACTTGTTCACATATTTTGTGAAAAACTAGTTAGGGGTTGTCTAGCTTAGAAGTACTGAGATTTTTAGCCAGTGGCCAAGTAGAACAGGGCAATACGAAAGAGAAAGTTTATCTACATTAAAGTCTTTATTGGGACTGTTTTGCTGAAAGTTCAAAACTCAGCCATGGTGAAGACTTCTGAAGAAGGTCATTTAAGACTTTTCTGTGGGCCTGGTACAGAGGGGGAAAGACGGGGAAGGTGGGGCTGAGAGCACCTCCGAGGATCTGAGAATGAGGGAAAAGAGAGATGTAAAAGAATAATGCGAAAGGGTATTGGGAATTTCCTAGCAGCAAACTTGAGCAGTAGATCAGGTAGAGCAGAGTGAAAGACGGGAGTGAGGATCCCAAAATCCTGTGAGGGACTTTAAATTTTAGTAACCTGTTTTCAGTGATGACAAAGCAACTTTAAAGGCCAATTATATTACATCTTGGATAAGGGTCTCAGGGCTCTCCTCAGCTCGTTTGAGCATTGGGTTAGCTGGTAAGAGGACCTGGTGGGACCCGGTGAGGGCACTGACAGGAGATGAGAGGAATGAGTCGGTGGAGCGGTACCTATGTACCTGCTACCTCAGAAAGGGGGCGATGGTCTGAGAACTGGTGGAGCTTTGGGTTTCTGATCTAGTTATTGGAGGGGAGAAATCAAGTTGCTGAGATGGAAGTGAGATCAGAGGGTCTGGAGCAGAAGGCTGAGGATAATGATCTATTGGAGAAGCATAGTTCAGGATGTGAGTGAGGGAGGGAAAAGGCTTCCACATAGGGGAATTTCCTTTCACTCTTTTGAGCACTTGCAGAAGTTAAAAAGGTCACGCAAAATTTGAGGATCTAGAGACCCCTCTGGGTGCCATAGTTTTTGGTTGTCTAATTGGTAATGTGGCCAATGCTGTGTACTGAATTTGATGAAGAATTGGGGTTCCATCAGGCAGCCCCTGTATGCACACATTCCCATGACATACAGAAAAAGTCGGCTTTTCCCCCACACAGCCATTACTCTTTGTGGCTTTGATAGTCTGCCAGGCAAACTTAGTAATCTAGACTAGCCAACCTGCATCTGGCTCGCGTGTCCCTACATCCATAATGTTTGTTTCCATTATCTATGGTACAGAAGGGATTTAATGGTATTTTAGTGGGATTCTCTTCATCAGGGATATCACAATAGGAAATACCTATAGCCAGCTAACAAATGTCTGGGTGGAGAGATGGCCACCAGGTCCCTAAGGGGGCTGTATGCGAGATAGACCATACTTCATTTCCAGTAGGATTTGTGATCAGCCATCACTGCTTAATGGGCTGATGAGGGTTAGGACTACTTGTAGCCAAGGGGAGAGTATATAACCTTATTCACATTGCGAATACACAATTTGAAACTGTTACCAGTCTTTTTCAGTTTCCAGAAAGATTCTATACAGGCAGCAGGCTTGAGATGAGAGGTATGGATCCAGGAAGTGATTCTGTTTACGGTTACCACTGTAGGTGTTATAATAGCACCTGGTATGGTCCTTTTCAGCGGGGTACCAGGGATGACACCTGATATCATCTTACATAGATGAAATCTCTTACTTGATATGGATGTGGAATCCCCTGGTTCCCAGTTGGGTAGGCAGTGGCCAGCTGTTTTCACAGGTATTACTGAGTTCTTTCAAGATCTTTAAGTCTGTCAAGCAAGGGGGTGTGGAAAGGATCTTTAGGTCTTACAGTTGGGCTTAGGTCCCCTACTGGAGGAGGGCCACCATAAAGAATTTCACATGTGGTAAGGTTACTCAAAGAAACAAAGGGATTTTTTCTTGAATGAAACATTGCATAAGGCAGGAGCATAGTCCAATCTTATGCTGGTCTCTAAGCTTAATTTCGTTAAGGTCTCTTTAATAGTTCTATTCATTCTTTCTACTTGTCTTGAACTCTGTGGTCTATAAGCACAATTTAACTTCCAATTAATCCCCAGGTTCCTGGCTAACCCCTGACTTACCTGGGTCATGAACATCGGTCCATTGTCAGATCCTATTACAGGCTTAGCTTCCTCTAATGGTAGAGAGGCTTAGTCAGCAGCAGCGGAATCACTTAGAGTGTGTTGTGTGTTAGGGGACGAGGGCAGGGGATAAGGAGGGGGAGAAGAGTCCAGTAGAGTCAAATCTGTGACTCAGGGAGAACAGAGCGTGGAGGAGGAGGAGGTTGAGAGGGTTTGAGAGATCATGGGGGAAGGAGTAGGAGCAGAGGTAGGGGCAAGGAAAGGCTTCACCCATGGAGGAGGAGATTTGCAGAGGTCCTGCCAAGTTAAGATATATGGCTGTTGATCCGGATGGCTATGTGGCGCTGGCTGAAAGACAATACCTCTGACTTTTTAAATTAGTGGGAAGTAGAAAGATCCTTCTAGGGGCCATACGACTCCAAAGATGGGCCATTCTGAGGCACAGAGATTCTGCCAGGTCCAGCGTTTTACTAAAAATAGAAAGATTCTGAGCCCTTAAGCGGACTTTGGTCCAGTGATCAAGGGTCAGGGACAGAGGCATTGATGTGCTCTGTTCCATAATGAAAGTTCCACAAACAGTAAAAGCAAGGACACACGACACAGATAAGACAAGACCATAAAGACAGGCAATGAACGTCCAACACTGAGACCAGGAATGAGTAGCCGGCAAAACCCAATGGTATGGCAATAACGAATCTAAAAGAAAATATCACTGAGTCGAGAAGACTATTGTTCCTTGATTTCCCGAGTTCTCTGCGGGGTCCTCCAGAGAGGTGCCCTTTGTCTCTGTGACATGTCTCTCAGCCACCGTCGGAGAGAGCCCAGGCTCTTCATCGCCAGCAATTTTGCCAAGGCCTAACAAGAAACCTGAAACCAGAAAGAGGCGCCTTACTTGCTCCGAGAGGAGCCCGTTGGGGTCTCTCGTCCGCCACTGCTGGAACTCAGTGGAACCTCAATATGTAAAAGTCAGGCGAGTGTCAGAGGAAGATACTACCAAGAGACTGTCTCATGCAACAGCAAAGGGTTTATTTGTGGTCCAGCATGCTGGAGCTCAGAGCTAAATTAAATAGAGCACAGACCTCTGAGAACAGCTTAAGCAGAGCTTATATACTTTCCTTGGAGAGGGAAGAGAGGGAAGTTCAGTGATGGGTAAGGGCGAGTGGGCGGTTTGCATGACACCGAGTGAGGGAGTACATTCTGCAGTTCGGCTGTTGGGAACAGTACATTCTAGAACAAGATTAGCAAACATTTCTCAAGATTTCAACAGTGTTTTGTTAAGCATACAGAAAAACAGGAAGTGACAAGTACCTATTTTATTAATTTTATTAACCTTTCACTACCGACTATGCCTTTTTGACTTGATGTTCCTTCTACATTAATTCATGCAACGTACAAGGTGCTATGCCATTGTATATCGATTTATCTGAGACAACTCTGCAGAACGTAATTCAACACCACCTATCCCTATCAAGGGCCCAATGCCCTTCTGGGCTTCAAATCAGACTTAGATTTCTTTTTTCATACATATATTTCACCTATATATTCTTCTACACATAGCAAGTTCCCAATACGATCATTCATCCAGCAAAATGATTTCTAACCCAAATCGAGCATGTTTTTAACCATAACCGGACACTGTTCCCTCAATCTAACTTTACAGAAGAGCAGGGCAGGAGTTGATATTACAATACAGAAATGTAGAAAATCTTCCACCTGCTGAGAACCTCAAAGGTCCATGCAGAAATGATCCCTGGAGAAGATGTAGGAAGCAATAAAGGACCTGAGAGACCAAAAGTCATCTTCCATGGCAAACAACCCGGTCAGGATAAAAGGTTGTGTCTGAATCAGATTTTTTTTTAATGTAGAGATCATGGACCAAATCAGGCCTGTGTGGAGATCTATTCCTGGGTGCCTTTGGTTGATATACCATTCTAACTTGTGAAAATGTCACAGGAAGTAGGGGCAGCCTCAATCTCTTGGGACCCTTGGAAGCAACAGTTAGGACAAAGTGGCTGCCAAGACAGTGCCCTCATTCAGTTCAGGAAGGAAGTGACCTCACCTCACTTTCTTGGTGATGGAACTCTCTGAACATGGGATCCAGGAAGCCAGGCACACAGAGCCAGTCCCAGTCCCAGTCCCAGTGGTCTCACTTGTTTGGCTTTACCAAGGACAGTGTCAGTATTTTTTGGTACCTACAGATGTGAGGAAGGCCAAATGCCAGGAAAGCTCAGATGCAGGGCTATTCATGAGAAAGCAGGTAGTAGCTCACCGTTGGCTCCTAAGAAGTTCACAGAGATGGCCAAGGAGACAAGATCTGAGACAGGAAAGGCCATTTTGGGGGAACATATTATGGCCCACAAGTCAGAGGACACTCTGGATAGTCACAAACCTACTTAGGGGAAGGAGGTGCCTTTGTGGGTGTGGTTGTGGGTTTGTGGTTTTGTCTCATTTTCTGAGAATAGGTAGGACAGTCGGTTTGTTTCATTTGAAGTGGACTGTTTCTAGTAAGTCTTTTCACAGGGCGAGTGTTTCTATGTCTGTGTATTCCACTGTTTCCGTGGTTGTAGACATTAGAAAAGAGAATCCATCAATGGATGTGTCGTGTCTAGTAGAAATCTTCTCAGCATTCATATTGCCCCATTTATGAATGGACTGTAGCTTGCCTTATCGATGAGCAACACCTGCTACCTTCCTAAGTTTCTATTTTCGTCCTGAATTCCGGCCAATCTCAAGAATAGGCCCATGGTTTTGTGTCCAAGATATGTACCACCTACAAGCTCTGTGACATGGCCATGTACTGGATAGCTGTAGGGGATGGCGAGCATCTCAGAACTCAGATATCAGTGTGACCAGGAAAGTCTCAGAGGAGAAACCCTGCTTTCGGCCTTTTGCTTACCTATTGTTCTGTTGCCCTGAATGTCAGGAAGTTCTTTGCCTCAGGCCACCCCTTTGTGAAGCCTGAAGAAAACAGTTTTCAAATGGAAATGAATGGGCATACCTGTGGCACTTTCCTTAATTGCTTTGGAAAGGGATGTGTCTGAATCAGGCCCTTGGCTCTGTGTGTGGCTGTGGCTTAGATTCTCAGCACCTGATGGATCTAAAGAAAGTTACCATGTGTGCATCCAAAAGAAAATTCGCCAAAAGAGCAATTATTGGGAGGAAGTCTCTCGACTTCCTCTGTAAGGTTCCTGACTTCCATCAAGTGAGAATGGGATCCTTTGGGTCAAAAGAGTTCTACAAAACCTGCAGAGGCTAGCCCATTGTGCTTGGGTTTTCTCATGACTAAAATTCACATAAAGAATCTAAACCCCACAGACAGTAGTCCTCAAATTGGAGCGGTATTAACGGCAGGCCTATTTGATCACTTTTGGTTCACCGGATGGGTGTCCAGGCCACCTTGACTTTAGGCAAATGAGGGGCAAAGGAGCTTATTTGGGACACTGTCTTGGTCTGCACCCCTCATGGAAACCTCCAGCCAGATTATGATGAGTGTCTATATGAAAGAAGATGAGGGCCATATGGGAGGGTTCTTGTTTTAATTGTGGTAATTTGTGTGGTAGTTGGAAGAGATGACTGGGTCCACCAGGGCTTGAACTCTGGTGTGATTCCCCTTAGAGACTGAGTTCTGGAACTGACCTCAGAGAAGTATTGCCATGAATAGTGTTGGGATTTTAGGAGACCACGCATGAGAATCGCTTTTGGAAACTGAGATCTAGGCCCAGGATGGCTTTCCACAGAGCTCAGGGATTCTGAGCCAGGATATCACATGTTTTAATTCTTAAAGACTTGGTAGCCATAATTGAGAGTCCAAACACACATGGACCTCACATTGTATACCTCAATGGGCCTGGATTCATGTGTCCTTTTGGCCACTCTTTGGGAAGGCTTGCCTGTGAGTGTTCTCCAGAGCTTTCATTGAAATGAGCTTCCTCACCATTTAATGGTTCCTGAATTAAATGAAACCCACAGTGCCTCCAACTTCATCCTTGAAAAATGACTAGATTAATACCATGAAATTTTTGAAATCCCCATGACCAGGTGGCACTGGATAACCTTTAGATATCCTGTTGCTGATCATGAGTATAACAAACAGTGCCTTGATTGACTGAGTTTCGTGAAAATGGTGTAGAACAGAGATGCCAGTAAGTTGGAGCCTGCTGGGTAGTGGGCGTAGAGCAGTGGACTATAGGTGTGTAAATAAATATTTTTGGTAGGACCACATGGATCTTCCATTGGCTTCCAAATCTTGCGACTGACATGGTGCAGGCAGCAGACCTTTATATGTAAAGGCATCTTGTTATATGTAGAGGTTTCAGGGCAATGTTCAGAATCAGGTTGCTATAGTCAAGGGGAAAGCTATGTGGGATAGAAGCCTGGTTCGTACATTCTCTTGCCGACCCTGACCAACCACACATGACAGACCTCCCTCCAGCATTGTGTCCCAGTTGAACATATTGTATTTCATGAAGCAAATACCAAATTCCCAGTGCAGCAGTAAGAAACACCCTGAAAAGTGGAGGATGACCAAATGGCTTCACAGACCACACGGGAAGACACTTAGCTCCCAGTAGCAACAGTTTACCTACAAACGGAGATTTCAGACCTGCTGCCTCATGTTCATTACAAAATAAAGAACCATGTCCTCCAGGTCACATAGATGCAGACCCAGATTTTTGGTGTCACTACAAACGAAGCTAAATCTCCTGACAATTACATATATTTCTTTTTCTTTTTTTAATTAATTTTTATTGTAGGTTGTTCAAAACAGTACATACTTCTTGATATATCAAATTTCACACTTTGATTCAAGTGGGATATGAGCTCCCATTTTTACTCCATATACAGATTGCAGAATCACATCAGTTGCGGAACCATTGATTTAAATATTGCCATACATATATTTCTTGTGCCTAACCTCAGAGGAAGTTTCTCAATAAGTCTTTAGGTCAGCACAGCTCCATGTTTCTGAAGTGTTTACCATCTCCCATACTTTTGTAAACTGTTTTACCACCTCCAGTGTTGTGAACTCCTGAGCATTTTTCATTCCACATATGTATTCACAGGTTTTCTAACTCCTCTCCTCTAATTGTGTCTTACTTTTAGCGATGGTTATGTCAAGGTATTGTTCTGGATAAGAGAGGGAAGATTTTTGTGTATCACATGTTTGCATACACATTAGATTCATTTTCCTATTTTCCATTTGAAATACTGAATCCCTGACACTAACCCATACCCTACTAGACTCTGACTACTAATCCTAATATCATGGAGAAAAAAAAACCTAACTGAATAGAAGTACAGTCCTTTTATAGGAAGCATGGTGTATATTTGTATTTGTCTTCCTCTTTATCAAGAGTATGTGTTTTAAATTTAGTAAACTTTTCATTTTAATATTTCTCCATGATTTTTTAAAGTTATCACATATGTAAATTCCTGTCTCCCTTTCTCTGTATCCTATTCAGCACATGTAATTTTTTTAAGCATATACAATATCCTACCTGGTATCACACGTACATTCTTGTAAGATCACTGACTTTGGAATATAAAAATTGTGAGAAGAGATGACTCTCCCTAAATAATGATGGAACTGAAAATTCCACCTATGGGTGAGCTTCCTAGTGAAAAACACTCTACATAAATCCATGTTCAGTAAAATGAATATTTTTGGATTTGTGAATGAATTATATTTCATGATGAATATCGATTGGCATATATATTGCTAAATATTAATGTGTGTGTGTTTGTGCATGTGTGTGTGTGTGTGTGTGCGTGTGTGTGTGTATATATTCTACGGATTTTAAAAAAATATGAAAAATATGTGTCTTATTATACACTCCCTAAATTCATTCATATTCATTTATGTTCATTTAAATTCAAATTTTCACAAGATTATTCTCAGTAATATTCATTAACCTGAAATATATTTTGGTTTCCTACTACTGAAAACTGAGTTCAGTGGATGGTGCTTAAAAATCCTAATATTTCTACAGTAACTGACCCTGTTTAACATCAATGCAAGTAGATTGCTATGGGACATGATGTGTAATTTGAAGTTCATTTTTACTCAACACTGGTACATTACTATTTCTTCAGTTTATGGACATCATAGGATGTATTTTTTCATCCAGAACTTCACAAATTTTTTTGGCATTTGGTTCACTTTCAATTACTTCCTACTTCAGAACACATGTATTCCTCCATGTTTCTTTACTGGTCTTTTCACTAGACTTCTTTCTAAACACATTATTTTCGATTCCATAATCATTTTTGAAGCAAAACTCACTCTTCACTACAAACCGTAACCCTAATAATACCATTGCATATATAACTCGTTGGAATGATGGTATATATATCAATATAAGATTTCCAATATATTTTCAGATGCAAACTCAATCCATTATTTAATGTTGGATCCAGTTACATACTTTATTCACAATATGGTCTATTCATGCATCATCTCAATAATCATCAACACAAGGTACACCTATTTGTATCCCCAGTACTAATTTATAAGTTTCCAGAATATTACTCCCCTTTATGGTGGAAGAAATACTTATGTCACCTGATCTACATATACATTTTACCACAGTAGTATTCTGGACACAAAATGCAAAGGTCACACATATGATTGTACCAAAGCCTAAATGGAAAGTGACCATGGATTACTAAAAGCATCTATGTCCAGGGTGCCTACTGCTCTCAAATGTCAATCCTATTGGTTACTACATATTTGTTTCTTCCTAAGATTATATATTTAACCTCAAGCCTGTTGAAAATATCTAATCCTATCACTCACTTTATACTTTTCCTGATTTCCTAATGCCCCTATTGATATCTGCTTTCATACATATTTTTCCCAGTTCATCATTGTGACTGTCTCTTCACATGTGCTGACATTTACATTCACCCTCTAACTGAAAACCAATTGCTAAAGAACTTTTGGTCCAACTCCGAGACTCACTCTTCTTCCTAAACCTACTGACTATCTTTCTAATCCTACAGACTATCCCTTTTTGACTGGATGTTCTCTTCTACTTTCAATCATCCGAGGTATAGGGTCCTATGCCATTGTATATCGATTTATCTGAGACCTCGGTGCAGAACATAATTCAATCTAAGTATACCAATCAAGGGCCCAATGCCTTTCTGGGCTTCAAATCTTTCCCAGATCTCTGATCTCATACATATATTTCACATTTATATTCTTATAAATATCACAGGTTCCCAATACCATAATTCATCCAGCAGAATGACTCCTAACCCAAATCGAACATGCTATTAACACTAACCATACACTGTTCCCTCAATCTCACTTTACAGAAGAGCAGGGACAGAGTTGGTCTTAAAATCCAGGAAGGTAGGGTATCATCCACCAGCTGAGAACCTCAAAAGTCCCTGCAGAAATAATCCCTTGAGTAGGTGTAGGCAGGTATGAAGGATCTGAGAGAGCAAAAGTCATCTTCCATGGCAAACAACCTGGTCAGGTTGAAGGGATGTGTCTGAATTAGCCTCTCTCTTCCTAATGTAGAGAAGATGGACCAAACCATGCCTGTGTGGAGAGCTGTTCCCCGGTGCCTATGGTTGATATACCATTCTAACTTATGAATGAGTCACAGCAAGTAGAGGCAGACTCCATCTTTTGGGAACCTTGGAAGCAACTGTTAAAACAAAGTGGTTTCCAAGGCAGTGACTTCATTCAGTTCTTGAAGGAAGTGACCTCACCTTACATTATTGGTGATGAAAGTCTGTGATCTTGGGATCCAGGAAACCAGGCACACAGAGTCAAACCCACTCCATGTCCCAGTGGGCTCACTTGTTTGGATTTAACAAGACAGAGTCACTCTATCTTGGTACGTACTGATGTGAGGACAGCCAAATGCCTGGAAACTATGAAGACTGGCCTTTCCAGAGAAAGCAGGTAGTTTCTCACCACGGGCTCCTGACAACTTCACAGAGTTTGCTAAAGAGACCAGATCGGAGACAGGACACGCCATTTTTGGGGAACATAGTATGGCCCAAAAGTCAGAGGACACTCCGGATAGACACAGACCTACTTGGGGGAAAGAGGTGCCTTTTTGGGTCTGAGTGTGAGTTTGTGGTTTTGTCTCATGTTCTGAGAATAGTTAGGAAAGCTGGTTTGTTTGTTTTGGAGTGGACTGTTTCTAGTAAGTCCTTTGACAACGTGAGTGTTTCTGTGTCTATATATCATACTGTGTCCGTGATTGTAGAGAGTAGAAATGAGAATGCATCAATGGATGTGTCCTGTCTACGAGAAAGCTTCAAAGCATTCATACTGTGCAATTTATGAATGGACTGCAGCTTGCCGTATGGATGGGCAACTCCTGCTATCTTTCTAAATTCCTGTTTTCTTCCTGAATTCTGGACACTCTCCAGAATACGCTCATGATTTTGTGTCCAAGATATGTACCACCTCAATCTCTGTGACATGGCCATGTACTGGATAGCTGATGGGAATGGTGAGTATCTCAGAAAACTCAGATATCAGTATGCCCAAGAAAGTCTCAGTGGATAAACCCTGATTTGGGCCTTTTGCTTACCTATTCTGTTGCCCTGAATGTCAGGAAGGTCTTTGCCTCAGGCCACACTTTGTGAAGCCTGAAGAAAATAGTTTTCAAATGGAATTGAATGGTCATTACCTGTGCCTCTTCGGTTAATTGCTTTGGAAATGGATGTGTCTGAATCAGCCTCTTGGCCCTATGTGAGGCTGTGGCTTAGATTCACAGCACATGATGGGTCTAAAGAAAAATCCCATGTGTGCATCCAAAACCAAAATGGACAAAAGAACTGTCATGGTGGATAGAGTCTCTCGCCTTCCTCTGTAAGGTTCCTGACCTCCATTAAGTGAGAATAGGGATCATTTGGGTCAAGTGAATTCTTTAAAGTTCTGCAGAGGCTATCCCATAGGTTCGTGGGTTTTCTCATGACTCCAATTCACACCTATGTTTACAGAAGAGCAGGGACAGTGTTGGTCTTACAATACAGGAATGCAGTGGATCTTCCATCTGTTGAGAACCTCAAAGCTCCATGCAGAAATGATCTCTGGAGAAGATGTAGGCAGCTATGTAAGACCTGAGAGAGCAAAAATCATCTTCCATGGCAAACAACCTGGTCAGGATTAAGGGTTGAGTCAGAATGAGCCTATCTCTTCTTAATGTAGAGAAGATGGACCAAACCCGGCCTTTGTGGAGAGCTGTTCCCTTTTGCCTACGGGTGATATACCATTCTAACTTGTGAAAGTGTCACAGGAAGTAGGGGCAGCCCTCATCTCATGGGACCGTTGGAAGCAATTGTTATGACAAAGTGGTTGCCAAGGCAGTGATCTCATTCAGTTCCTGAAGGACGTGATCTCATCTCACTTCCATGGTGATGGAACTCTCTGAACTTGGGATACAGAAAGCCAGGCACCCAGAGCCAGTCTCAGTTCTAGTCCCAGTGGTCTCACTTTTTTGGATTTACAAAGGACAGAGTCAGTCTTTCTTGATACCTACTGATGTGAGGATGGCCAAATGCCAGGAAAGCTCGGAAGAGGGGCTCTTCCTGAGAAAGCAGTTAGTGGCTCACTCCTGGCTTCTAACAACTTCACATTGTTGGCCAAGAAGACCAGATCTGAGACAGGTCAGGCCATTTCGGAGGATCATAGTATGGCCCATCAGTCAGAGCACACTCCGGAGAGTCACAGACCTATTTGGGGGAAGGAGGTGCCATTGTGGGTGTGGGTTTGTGGTTTTGTCTCATGTTCTGAGAATAGTTAGAAAAGGCAGTTTGTTTGGTTCGGAGTGAACTGTTTCTAGTAAGTCGTTTGACAATGCAAGTGTTTCTATGTCTGTGTATCCCACTGTGTCCGTGCTTGTAGACATTAGAAAAGAGAATGCATCAATGGATGTGTCCTGTCTCATAGAAAGCTTCCCAGCATTCATCCAGCACAATTTATGAATTGAATGCGGCTTGCCTTATTGATGGGCGATACCTGCTACCTTCCTAAGTTGCTGTTTTCTTCCTGAATTATGCCAATCTCCAGAATAGGCTCATGGTTTTGTGTCCAAGATATGTATTACCTCCAAGCTCTGTGACATGGCCATGTACTGGATAGCTGAATGGAATGGCGAGCATCTCAGAAAACTCAGATATCAGTGTGACCAGTAAAGTCTCAGTGGAGAATCCCTGCTTTGGGCCATTTGCTTACCTATTGTTCTGTTGCCCTGAGAGTCAGGAAGGTCTTTGTCTCAGGCCAACCCTTTGTGAATCCTGAAGGAAAGATTTTTCAAATGGAAATGAATATGCTTTACCTTTGGCTCTTTCCTTAATTGATTTGGAAAGAGATGTGTGTGAATCAGCCTCTTGGCCCAGTGTGATTCTTTGACTTAGATTCTCAGTACCTGATGGATCTAAAGAAAGATCCCATGGGTGCATAAAATCCAAAATGGCATAAAGAGCAGTCATTGTTGATGAAGTATTTTGCCTTCCTCTGTAAGGTTCCTGAATTCCATCAAGTGAGAATAGGGATCTTTTGGGTCAAATGAGTTCTTCAAATCTATTCAGAGGCTATCCAATAGGTGCTTGAGTTTTCTCATCTTTCCAATTCACATAAAGAATCTGTACCCGACACTCAGTAGGACTCAAATTGGAGAAGCAGAGCAGTATTAAAGGCAGGCCTATTTGATCACTCCTGGTTCACAGGAAGGGTGTACAGGCCACTGGGAATTTAGGCAAATGAGGGGCAACAGAGCTTATTTTGGACACTGTCTTGGGCTACGCTAATGCTATCAAATGTCAATCCTATTGTTGACTTCATATTTGTTTTATCCTAAGCTCATATATTCATCCTCAACCCTGTTGAAAATATCTAATCCCATCACTCACTTTATTCTTTTCCTGATTTCCTAATGTCTCTATTGATATCTGCTTTCCTACATATTTTGCCCTGTGCATCATTGTGACTGACTCTTCACTTGTGTTGACGTTTACATTGACTCTCTAACCAAAACCCTATTGCTAAAGAACTTTTGTTCCAAATCCTATACTCACTTTTCTTCCTAAACTTACCGACTATCTTTCTAATCCAACTGACTATAACTTTTTGAATGGATGTTCTCTTCTACATTCAATGATCCAAGTACAGTTCAGGTTTCTATTCAACCGGGTGAGGGAGTAGATTCTGCAGTTTGGCAATTGGGGACAGCACATTCTGGCAACAAGATTAGCAAAGAGTTCTCAAGATTTCAACAGTGTTTCGTTAAGTGTACAGAAAAACAGGAAGTGACAAGTACATATTTTATTAACCTTTCATTCCCCACTTCTTTTTCTGGCTACTTTTAATCATAAAAGTGATCTTTGTGGGGTGTCACATTCTATGTCTGCTAGTGGGGTATTACCATAATTTTAATTTGTCCAATTTGAGCTTGGAGAAAAGAAATTACATGGTTGAGGAAACAGGGTTTTATAGTTAGTAATAATATGAGGATTATTATTGGACCGGCCAGGGTTGATAAAAACGTAATTAACCAGGGGGACTGTGTAAAAAAAGACTCAAACTACCCTTTCTCTGCCTCTCTCTCTCGTTGTTGCTCTTCAAGGCATCTTTTTAATTTACTCATAGATTTTTTTACAACTCCAGTATTGTCGACATAAAAACAACATTCTTCCCTCAATGAAGCACAAAGGCCCCCCTCTGTCATGAAAAGGAGGTCCAACCCTCGACTGTTCTGTAAAACAACTTCAGAGAGAGAGGTTAAAGATTCCTGCAAAGCTGTGATGGAGGTTTCTAAAATCTTTAAGTTTTGATCTATTGCTGCTTCTAATTGGGTCACTTGTTGTGTCCCATGGACCAGAGCAGTGGTTCTTGTGCCCAACCTTGCAGCAACTCCTATTCGTAATAGAATGGCTAAGGTGAGGGACATATGTTCCCAGCGGAACCGGGTTGTATGTCCCCCTCTTTGATCTTCAGATGAACCTGCGTCATGATAGAGCACTCTGGGAAACATCTGCACCATTTCACAATTAATCACATCTGTTGACCATTTCATGAAAACATAAACAATGTTTAAGTATATAGAATTATACTGTTGTAGGGACGGACAAGGCAAGGCACCTAAGATAGCACCAAAGACACGGAAACAGTCTTTTTTGGTTTCAACCAGATTCAGAGGGCATTGCTTCTGTTGTAATCAATTAATCCCCTGAAACCCAAGTTACGTAGTTTCAGAATTTTGTACCCAACACGTAAGGGAAGGGGCTCAGAAGTTCACAGTCTGCAGAAGTTCACAAAAAGCAGGTTTTGTTTCTGTTTTTTCCTCAGTTTGGGCAAGTTAACTTTTCAAGGACACCTGGGTGGGGGTGTCTTCCCTTTCTTTTTTTCCCCCTTCCAGCTGTTTCCATACAGCCCAGTTTGTAACTTCTTTATCTTAGAAATGTAGCCATCTCTGTGAAGCCCCAGCTCAAGGCCAGAGGCCTTTTTTTCAAATATTTTGTGAAAAACTAGTAAGGGTGTGTCTAGATCAGGAGTGCTGAATTTTTTAGCCAGTTGCCAAGGAGACCAGGGCAACACAAAAATAGGAAGTTTATCTACAGTGAACTCTTTTATCGGGACTCTTTTGCTGAAAGTCCTAAATCAGCCATGGTGAAGACTTCTGGAGAAGGTCAGTTAAGACTTTTCTGTGGGCCTGGTACAGAGGGGGAAAATTTGGAAGGCAGGGATAAGAGCAGCTCTGTGGATCTGAGAATGAGGAAGGAGAGATGTAAAAGAATATTGGGAGAGGGCTTTGGGATCTTAATAGCAACAAAAACTTGAGCAGTAGAACAGATAGAACAGAGGGGGAGACGGGAGTGAGATTCCAAAAAGCCTGTGAGGGACTTTAAATTCTTAGTAACCTGTTTTTAGTGATGACAAAGCAACATTAAAGGCCATTTTCATTACATCTTGTATTAGGGTCTGAGGATTCTTCTCAACGGGTTTGAGCTTTGCATTAGGTGGTAAGAGGACTGGGTGGGACCCGGTGCGGGCACTGACAGGAGAGGAGAGGAGTGAGTGAATGGAGTGGTACCTCAGTACCTGCAACCTCAGCAAGGGAGCAATGGTCTGAGAACCAGTCGAGATTTGGGTTTTTGATCTAGATATTGGAGGGGAGAAATCAAGTTGCTGAGGTGGGAGTGACAGCAGAGAGTCTGGAGCACAAGGCTGAGGGTGAGCATCCTTTGGAGAAGCATAGTTCAGGATGTGAGCAAAGGAGAGAGAAGGCCTCCACATAGCGGAATCTCCATTCACCCTTTTGAGCACTTGCAGAAGTTAAAAAGGTCACACAGAATTTGAGGATCTAGAGACCCCTCTGGGGGCCATCGGTTTTGGTTATCTAATTCGTAATATGGCCAATGCTGTGTACAGAATTTGATGAGGAGTTTGGGTTCCATCTGACAGTCCCTGTATGCTCACATCCCCATGACTTACAATAGAAGTCTGCTCTCCCCCCCCACAGCCGTGACTGTTTGTGGCTTTGATAGTCTGCCGGGCAAACATAGTAATCTAGGCTAGCCAACCTGCATCTGGCTCACGTGTCCCTACATCTATAATGTTTGTTTCCATTATCTATGGTACGGAAGGGATTTAATGGAATTTTAGTGGGATCCTGTTAATCAGGGATATCCCAATAGGAAAGACCTATAGCCAGCTGACAAATGACTGGGTGGAGAGATGGCCACCAGGTTCGTAAGGGGGCTGTATTCGAGATAGGCCATACTTCGTGTCCAGTAGGATTTGTGATCAGCCATCGCAGCTTAAGGGGCTGATTAGGGTTAAGACTACTGGTCGTCAAGGGGAGAATAAATATCTTCCAGGATCTTCTTTACAACCATTTGCAATGTTTCTTTTTTCTTCTTTTTTATTTCTTTGTGTGTGTGTGTGTGGGGAAGGCTTCAATACATCCTGAAAATGTATGTTCAAAGACTAGGAGTTATTTAAGTCCATACCTTACTGGCTTAATTTCAGTAAAGTCCACTTCCCAGAATTGTCCTCGTCTGGTTCCTCATAGGTGCTTTCCTGCAGGAAGCTTGGAAGTGTAAGCTTTAACCAATTAATGGACCTGACAGGCTTTTGTTACCCATTCAGTTATTTCCTTTTGCTGTGAGTAGGTTAGTGGAAAACTGTGTTCTTGATCCTTCACGAATGAATGCACTTTCTTTGAACAAAGGTGAGTGAGTTGATGAACATTTGCTACTGACATAGTTAGAGCCATGATTATAGGAGTAGTTACTGAAGAATTAAAAAATTCCACTTGAGGGCCTTCAGGGTTAAAAGTTATTTTGGCCCAGAGCTTGGTAAGCAGAACTCTGCCCATCAATGGGGCCAGGCATTCTGGGATTACTAGGAAGGAGTGATGGATTTTTCCTTTTCCCTGGTCCATGGTCCTCGTAGTTGTCAAAGCCCGATATTTACTTCTGTTAGACTCTTGAATTCGAGACCTTTTATTCGGTAGAGGGCCCAATGGGCCTTACGGGCTGAGTATATTCACCCTGCATCTACTTCAAAGTTTATTGTGTTCCCCTCCACTTCAAAAGTTACCTTGAGGTCAGGGAGAGGATCTGAGCCCGGACTTTCTTAGTATTCCTCCAGAGTCAGAATATCTGGCTGGCATGGCTGTCTCTTTCTAGGGCACTCTTTGGCCCAGTGTCCTTTTTCTTTAGAGTAGGCACATTGATCTGAGGCCAGGGGTGGCCTCTAGTGTGTGCCCAGGTATCCCTTCCTGTCTCTCTGTTTCTTAATTTCTGGCCTATTTGTTGTTGTGACCAGGACCTTAGTCAATGCCTTAGTCTGTCTTTTGTTTCTTTTATCCTCACTCAGCTCCCTTCTCTTCCTCAGTTTCTCTCTTAAAGTATACCTTCTCGGGTTCTCTGAATAAATCCCTCAAAGTCATATCTTGTAATCCATCTAAGCATTGTAACTTTCTTTTAATATCCAGGGCAGCTTTCCCAATAAAGGCCATTGTGACAGATGCCTTTTGATCCTCTGCCTGAGGATCGAAAGGAGTATGTCTCTTATATGCCTACATAATTATCTCTAGGAACATACAGGGAGATTCATCAGGCCCTTAAATAATCTCTCTTACCTTGGCCAAATTAGTTGGTCACCTAGCGGCCACTAAGATACCCACTATTAGAGCCCGGCGATAAGTGGACAGATGCTCCCTACCTTCAAAGGTGTTGGGGTCCCAGTTGGGTCGTTTCAAGAGAAAGCCGGCTTTGAATATATTGGGAAGTTTTGTCGGTCACGCATTTGGTCCGAGGATACTTTTTTCTAGCATACAGGAGGATTCTCTTTTGTTCCTCTGTCATGAAGAGAGTCCCTAGAAGTTGTTGGCAGTCATCTCAAGTAGGTTGGTGTGAAAACATCAATGACTTCACCAGACCTGAGAGCCAGGTTGGGTCCTCGGTAAAAGGGGGATTGTTATTTTTCCATTTATATAGGTCTGAAGAGGAGAAGGCCAATACTGGTAGGCTTGCATTTTTTCCCTATGGCCATCGTCAATCATTGGTCCTTAGGGATGGAGGGAAGCAACACGGGAGTTCCAGGGTTTTCAATCATTTGCCACCGGCGAGTTCCTTTAGCAACTCCAGCTTCCTCCAGGGGAGGAGGGGCTGTGTTTGACGCAGGGGAGTTATCTGGAGGGCCCTGGGCTGGCTTAGCGTCCTCCAATTGCGGAGAGGCTGAGTCAGCAGCTGGAGAATCACTTAGAGGGTGTTGGGGGTTGTGGGACAAGGGTAGAAGATAAGGAAGGGGACGAGAGTCCAGTAGAGTCAAATCTTGTGACTCAGGGAGAACAGAGGGTGGAGGAGGAGGAGGAGCAGAGGGGTTGAGAGATCGTGGGGGAAGGAGTAAAAACGGGGACACAGCAAGGAAAGGCTTCACCCATGGAGGAGGAGATTTGCAGAGGTCCTGCCAAGTTAAGGTATATTCCTGTTTATCAGTATGGCTATGTGGCCCTGGCTGTAAGACAATATCTCTGTCTTTTTAAATTAGTGGGAAGTAGAAAGATCCTTCTAGGGGCCATCCGAATCCAAAGGTGGGCCATTCTGTGGCACACAGAGTCTGCCAGGTCCAGCGTTTTACTGAAAAAGAAACATTCTGAGCCCTTAAGCGGACTTTGGTCCATAGATCAAGGGTCAGGGACAGAGGCATTGAAGTGATCTGTCCCATAATGAAAGATACACAAACAGTAAAAGCAACGACACAGGACACAGACAAGAGAAAACAATAAAGACAGGCAATGGACGTCCAACACTGAGACCAAGACTGAGCAGGTGGCAAAACCCGATGGGCTGGCAATACCGAATCTGAAACAAAGTATCACTGAGTCGAGGAGACTATTATTCCTCGATTCCCGAGTCCTCTGTGGTGTCCCCCAGGGACTTGGCTTGTGGCTCTGTGACACGTCTGCCAGCCACCATCAAAGAGAGCTCACACACTTCATCGACAGCCATTTTGCCAAGCCCTAACCTGAAACCTGAAACCAGAAAGAGGTGCCTTACTTACCCTGAGAGTAGCCCATTGGGGTCTCTCGTTCACCACTGCTGGATTTCGGTGGAACCTCCATATATAAATATCGGAAGAGCATTGGGGGAAGAGACCACCAAGAGACTCTCTCATGCAAAAAAAAAGGGTTTATTGGGGGTCCAGCATGCTGGGGCTCAGAGCTCATTTGAATAGAGCAGAGAACCCTGAGAACAGCTTAAGCAGAGCTTATATACTTTCCTTGAAGAGGGCAGGGAGGAAAGTTTATTGATGGGCCTGGGCGGGTGAGCAGTTTGCGTGCAACTGGGTGAGGGAGTACATTCTGAAGTTTGGCAGTTGGGGACAGCACATTCTGGGAAAAAGATTAGAAATCACTTCTCAAGATTTCAACAGTGTTTTATTAAGCATACAGAAAAACAGGAAGTGACAAGAATCTATTTTATTAACATTTCACTACCGACTATACTTTGCCAGATTTCCTAAAGTCTCTATTGATATCTGCATTCCTACATATTTTCCCCAGTTCATCATTGTGATTAATTCTTCACATGTGCTGACATTTACATTCACTCAATACCCGAAACCCTATAGCTAAAGAACTTTTGGTCCAAATCCTATACTCACTCTCCTTTATAAACATACCGACTATCTTCCTAATACTACTGACTATCCATTTTGACTGGAAGTTCTCTGAAAATCAATCATCCAAGTTACAAGGTCCTATGCTTAATACCCAATCAAAAGCCCAATGCCCTTCTGGGCTTCAAATCTTACCTAGAATTTTGTTTTCAGATTCATATATTTTACCTATATATTCTTGAAAATATCGCAGGTTCCCAATACCATTATTCATCCAGCAGAATGATTTCTATTCCAAATCAAACCTGTTATTAACCCTAACCATACACTGTTCCCTCAATCTAACTTTAGAGAAGAGCAAGGACAGAGTTGGTCTTAAAATACAGGAATTTAGGGGATCTTCCAACTGCTGAGAAACTCAAAGGTCTATGCGCAAATGATCCCTAGAGAAGTTGTAGACACCTATGAAGGAACTGAGAGAGCAAAAGTCATCTTTCATTGCAAACAACCTGGTCAGCATGAAGGGATGTGTCTGAATCAGCCTCTCTCTTCTTTATGTAGAGAAGAAGGACCAAACGAGGCCTCTGTGGAGAGATGTTCCCGGTTACCAATGTTTGATATACCATTCTAACTTGTGAAAGTGTCAAAGGAATTAGGGACAGCCTCCATTTCATGGGACCTTTGGAAGCAAATGTTAGGACAACGTGCTTGCCAAGGCATTGACCTCATTCAGTTCCTGAAGGAAGTGACCTCACCTCACATTCTTGGTGATGGAACTCTCTGAACTTGGGATACAGGCATCCAGGCACACAAATCTAGTCCCAGGCCCAGTCCCAGTGGTCTCACTTCTTTTGATTTACCAAAGACAGAGTCAGTCTTTCTTGGTATCTACTGATGTGAGGATGGCCAAATGCCAGGAAAGCTCTGAAGAGTGGCCTTTCCTGAGTAAGCAGGAAGTGGCTCACCGTTGTCTCCTGACAACTTCACAGAGTTGGCCAAGGAAACCAGATCTGAGACAGAACAGGCCATTTGATGGGAACATAGTACGGCCCACCAGTCAGAGGTCACACCCGATAGTCAGAGACCTACTTTGGGAAAGGAGGTGAATTTGTGGGTGTGAGTGTGTGTTTGTGATTTTGTCTCATGTTCTGAGAATAGGTAGGAAAGGCAGTTTGTTTGGTTTGGAGTGGACGATTTCTAACAAGTGATTTGACAAGGCGAGTGTTTTTATGTCTGTGTATCCCACTGTGTCCATGGTTGTAGACATTAGAAAAGAGAATGCAATGCATCAAAGGATGTGTCCAGGCTAGTAGAAAGCTTACCAGAATTCTTTCTGCCCAATGTATGAAAGGAATGCGGCTTGCCTTATGGATGGGTAACACCTGCTATCTTCCTAAGTTCCTGTTTTCTTCCTGAATTCTGGCCACTCTCCAGAATAGGCTCATGATTTTGTGACCAAGTTATGTACCACCTCCAAGCTCTGGGACATGGCCATGTACTGGATAGCTGAAGGGAATGGCGAGCGTCTCAGAAAATTCAGATATCAGTGTGACCAGGAAAGTCTCAGTGGAGAAACACTGCTTTGGGCCGTTTGCTAACCTAATGTTCTGTTGCCCTGAATGTCAGGAAGGTCTTTGCCTCATGCCACCCCTTTGTGAAGCCTGAAGAAAACAGTTTTCAAATGGAAATGAATATGGATCACCTGTGGCTCTTTGCCTAATTGCTTTGAAAAGGGATGTGTCTGAATCAGCCTCTTGGCCCTGTGTGAGGTTGTGGCTTAGATACTCAGCACGTGGTGGATGTAAAGAGAGATCCCATGTGTGCATCCAAAACCAAAATGGACAAAAAGCAGTCCTTGTGGATGAAGTCTGTCCCCTTCCTCTTTAAAGTTCTTGAACTCCATCAAGTGAGAATAGGGATCCTTTGGGTCAAATGGGTTCTTCAAAGACCTGCAGAGGAGCTTGTGTTTTCTCATGACTGCAAATCACATAAAAATATATACCTGACACTCAGTTTTCCACAAATTGGAGAAGCATAGAAGTATTAACGTCTAGCATATTTGATCACTCCTGTTTCACATGAAGGGTGTCCAGACCACCCTGAATTTACGCCAATGAGGGGCAAGGGAGTTATTTTGGACACTCTCTTGGACTCCTCCACTCATGGAAACCTTCAGCCAGAGGTTGTGATTAGTGTCTATATGGAAGAAGATGAGGGCCATATGGGAGGGTTTTGGTTTTAATTTTGGTCATTTGTGTCCGGTTGGAAGACATGACTGGGACCACCTGGGCTTGAACTCTGGTGTGATTCCCCTTAGAGACTGAATTCAGAGAAGTATTGCCATGAATTTTGTTGGGATTTTAGGAGTCCACCCATGAGAATCACCCTTGGAAACTGAGATCTAGGCCCAGGGTGGCTTTCCACAGAGCCCTGGGTATCTCAGCCAGAAGATCACATGATTTAATTCTGAAAGACTTGTCAGCCATTGTTGAGAGTCACAACACCCATGGACGTCACATTGTAGACCTCAATAGGCCTGGCTTCATGTGACATTTTGGCCACTCTTTGGGAAGCCTTGCCTGTGAGAGTTCTACAGAGCATTCATTGAAATGAGCTTCCTCACCATTTAAAGGTTCCTGAATGAATTGAAACCCACAGTGCCTGCAACGTCATCCTTGAAAAATGCCTAGATAAATACCATGAAATTTTTGAAATTCCTATGACCAGGTGGCACTGGAGAAACTTTGGATGTCCTGTTGCTGATCTTAAATATGCAAGACAGTGCCTTGATTGAGTGGGTTTCATGAAAATGGTGTAGAACAGAGATGCCAATATGCTGGAAACTGCTGAGTAGTGGGCCTAGAGCAGTGGTAGGCAGGTGTGTGATAAAAAATTTGTGGTGGGGCCATGTGGATCTGCCATTGGATCCCAAATGGCTTGTGACTTACATGGTGAAGCCAGCAAACCCTTCCATGTAAAGGCTTCTGGTTATATGGAGATGTTTCCGGGCAATGTTTAGAATCAGGTTACTATGGACATGGGGCCAAGCTATGTGGGATAGAAACCTGGTTGGTGCATTCTCCTGCAGACCCTGACCAACCACACATGAAAGAATTGCCTCCAGAACTGTGTCCCAGTTGAACTTCTTTTATTTCATGAAGCAAATGCCAAAGTCCCAGTGCAGCAGCAAGAAACACCACGAAAAGTGGAGGATGACCAAATGGCTTCCCAGTCCACATGGGAATACCCTTAGCCCCCAGTGGCCACAGTTTACTTACAAAGAGAGAATTCAGCACTGCTGCCTCATGTTCATTGGAAAATAAGAAACCATGTCCTCCAGGTCACATAGATGCAGACACAGCTTTGATAGTCTCACTAAAAAGAAGCTAAAGCTCCTGACAACAACATATATTTCAAGTGCCCAAACTCAGAGGCAGTTTCTCAAGAAGTATTTAGGCCAGCAGAGCTCCATGTTTATGGAGTGTTTACCCTGTCCCATACTAGGGAAACTCCTCTACCACTTCCAAGGTTGTAAACTCCTGAGCATATTATTCACAGATTTTATTACTCTTCTCCTCTAATTGTGTCTTACTTTGGGCGAAAAAAATATCAAGGAATTGTTCTTGATGAGAGTGGGAAGATTTTGTTTAGCACATATTTGCATACACATTGGATTCATTTTTCTATTTTACATTTGAAATACTGAATCCCTGACACTAACACATGCTCTGCTAGATTCTGAATACTAATCCTAATATGATGGAGAAAAATAACGGAAACAGAATAGAAATACAAGCAGTTCAGAGGAGGCATGTTGTATACTTGGACTTGCCTTTTGCATTATATAGGGTAGGAGTTATAAATCTAGTCAATTTTTTGTTGAAATAGTTTTCCATGTGTTTTAAAGTTAACAAATATGTGAATTCCTGTCTCCCTTTCTCTGTATTCTATTCAGCACATGTATTTTTATATGCACATATAGAATCCTACCTGGTATCACACGTACATTCTTGTGAGTTACATGACTTGGTCGATACAAAGTGTGAGAAGAGATCACTCCTCTTAAACGCTGTTTGACCTGAAAATTCAAACTATGGGTGAGCTTCCTAGTTGAAAAAAGTTATACATAAATCCATATCCAGTAAAATGAATATTTTTGGATCTGTGGATGATACATATTTCACGGTGTAATTCGATTGGCATATATATTGCTAATTTTTAAAATCTGTGTGTGGATATATATATATATATATATATATATATATATATTCTCTCCAGATATTTCAAAATATTTAATATATGTGTCTTATTATACACTCCCTAAATTCATTCATGATTATGTATATGGATTTATAATCAACTTTTCACAAGATTATTCTCAGAAACATTCATTCACCTGATATACGTATTTTTTTCCTAGTATTGAAAACTAACTTCAGTGAATGGTGCATATAAATCCTAATATTTCTACAGTAACTGATCCATTTTCACATCAATGCAAGTAGATTCCTATGGGACATGATAAGTATTTTGAAGTTCATTTTTATTCAAAACTAGTACATTACTATTTCTTCAGTTTATGCACATTATTGGATATATATTTCATCCACAAGTTCACAAATTTATAGGCATTTATTTCACTTTCAATCACTTTCTGCTTCAGAAAACACGTGTTCCGCCATGTTTCAAACTGGTCTTTTCATGAGACTTCTTTCCAAACACATTATTTTTGATTTCCATAATCACTTTTGAAGCAAAACTCACACACTCTTCATGATAAACCATAACCCTAGGATTACAATTAGACGTATAACTAGTTGTTATGAATGATTATATATCAATATATGATTTCTTATGTATTTTCAGATATCAATTCAATACATTATTTAAAGTGGAACCAGTTATATTATTTATTAACTGTATGGTCTATTCATGCATTATCTCTATATTCATAGTCACAGGGTACACCTATTTTTACCCTCAATACTAATTTATACGTTTTCAAAATATTCCTCAAAAAATGGTGGAAGAAATACTCATGTCACCTGATCTATATATACATTTTATCACAGTAATATTCTGGAAAAACAAATCAAAGGTCACCCTTAAGGTTGTACCAAAGCCTAAATGGAAAGTGAGCATGGATTACTAAAACCTTCCATGTCCAGGTGGCCTAATGCTCTCAAATGTCAATCTTATTGGTGACTACATTTTTGTTTCTTCCTAAGATTATATATTCAAACTCAAGCCTGTTGAAAATGTCTAATCCTATCACTCACTTTATACTTTGCCTGATTTAGTAATGTCTCTATTTATATCTATTTTCCTACATATTTTCCCCTGTTCATCATTGTGACTGACTCTTCACTTGTGCTGACATTTACATTCACTGTCTACCTGAAACCCTATTGCTTAAGAACTTTTAATCTAAATCCTATTCTCACTCTTCTTTGTAAACCTACTGACTATCTTTCTAATCCTACCGACAATCCCTTTTTGAGTGGGTGTTCTATTCGACATTCAATCATCCAAGGTACAAGCTCCTATGCCATTGTATATAGATTTATCTGAGACATTTTTGCAGAAAATAATTCAAAGCTAAGTGTACCAATTAAGGGCCCAATGCCCTTCTGGACTTCATATCTTCCCTAGATTTCTGTTTTTATACTTATATTTCATCTATATATTCTTGTAAATATCATAGTTTCCCAATACCATTATTCGTCATGCAGAAGGATTCCTAACCCCAAATTGAACATGTTACTAACCCAAACCATACACTGTTCTCTCAATTGAACTTTACAGAACAGCAGGGACAGGGTTGCTCTTAAAATACAGGAATGTAGGGCATGTTCCACCTGTTGAGAACATCAAAGGTCCATGCAGAAATGATCCCTTGAGAAGATGTAGGCAGCTACGAAAGACCTGAGAGAGAAAAGTCATCTTCTATGGCAAACAACCTTGTCAGCATGAAGGGATGTGTATGAATCAGCCTCTCTCTTTTTAATGTAGAGAAGATGGACCAAACCAGTCCTAGGTGGAGAGCTGTTCCCGGGTGCCCATGGTTTATATACCATTCTAACTTGTGAAAGTGTCACAGGAAGTAGGGGCAGCCTCCATCTCATGGGACTCTTGAAAGCAACTGTTAGGACAAAGTGGTTGTCAAGGCAATGACCTCATTCAGTTCCTGAAGAAGTGATCTACCTCACTTCCTTGGTGATGGAACTCTCTTAACTTGGGATCCAGGAAGCCAGGCACCCGGAGCCAGTCCAGTCCCAGACCCAGTAGGCTCACTTGTTTGAATTTACCAAGGAGAGTGTCAGTCTTTCTTGGTACCAACATATGTGAGGATGGCCAAATACCAGGAGAGCTCTGAATAGGGGCCTTTCCTGAGAAAGTAGGTAGTGGTTCACCGCAGGCTCCTGACAACTTCACAGAGTTGGGCAAGGAGACCAGATCTGAGATAGGACAGGCCATTTTGAGGGAACATAGTATGGCCCACCACTCAGAGGAAACTCCGGATAGTCACAGAGTTACATGGGGGAAGGAGGTGTCTTTGTGGGGTGGGTGTGATTTTGTGGTTTTGTCTCATGATCTGAGAATAGCTAGGAAAGACGGTTTGTTTGATTTGGAGTGGTCTTCTTCTAGTAAGTCGTTGGACAAGGCAAGTGTTTCTATTTCTGTGTATCCCACTGTGTCCGTGGTTGTAGACATTAGAAAATAGAATGCAACAATTGATATGTCCTGTATAGTAGAAAGATTCCCGGCATTCATCCTGCCCAATTTATGAATGGACTGCAGCTTGCCTTATCCATGGGCAACACCTGCTACCTTCCTAAGTTCCTGTTTCTTCCAGAATTCTCACCACTCTCCAGAATAGTCTCATGGTTTTGTGTCCAAAATATGTACCACCTCCAAGCTCTGTGACATTGCCATGTCCTGGATAGCTGAAGGGAATGGCGAGCATCTCAGAAAACTCAGATATCAGTGTGACCAAGAAAGTCTCAGTGGAGAAACCATGCTTTCGGCCTTTTGCTTATCAATTGTTCTGTTTCCCTGAATGTCAGGAAGGTCTTTGCCTCAGGCCACCCCTTTGTGAAGCCTGAAGAAAACAGTTTTCAAATGGAAATGAATGGGCATCACCTGTGGCTCTTTGCTTAATTGCTTTGGAAAGGGATGTGTCTGAATCAGCCTCTTGGCCCTGTGTGAGGTTGTGGCTTAGATTCTCAGCACCTGATGGATGTAAAGAGAGATCCCATGTGTGCATCCAAAACCAAAATGGCCAAAAGAGCAATTATTGTGAATGAAGTCTCTCGCATTCATTTGTAAGGTTCCTGACCACCATCAAGTGAGAATACGGATCCTTTGGTTCAAATGAGTTATGCACAGCCCTGCAGAGGCTAACCAATAGGTTTTTGGGTTTTCTCATGGCTCCAAATCATATAAAGAATCTATACCTGACTGTCAGTAGGCCTCAAATTGGAGATGCAGAGCAGTATTAACAGCTGGCCTATCTGATCACTCCTGGTTCACCGGATGGGTGTCCAGGCCACCTTGACTTTAGGCAAATGAGGGGCAAGGTAGCTTATTTTTGACACTGTCTTGGGCTGCACCCCTCATGAAAAACTCCAGCCAGAGGTTATGATAAGTGTCTATATGGAAGAAGATGAGGGCCATGTGGGAGTGTTTGGTTTTAATTGTGGTCATTTGTTTGGCGGTTGGAAGAGATAACTGGATCCACCTGGGCTTGAATTCTGGCATGATTCCTGTTAGAGACTGAGTTCTGGAATTTACCTCAAAGAAGTATTGCCATGAAATGTGTTGGGATTTTAGGAGGCCACGCATGAGATGCGCCCTTGAAAACTGAGATCGAGGGCCAGGGTGTCTTTCCACAGTGCAGTGAGAATCTCAGCCAGGATATCACATGATTTTATTTTGAAAGACTTGGCAGCCATAATTGAGAGTCTAAACACAAATGGAACTCATATTGTAGACCTCAATGATCCTGGCTTCATGTGACCTTTTGGCCACTTTTTGGGAAGCCTTGCCTGTGAGATTTCTCCAGAGATTTCATTTAAATGAGCTTCCTCACCACATAATGGTTCCTGCATTAATTGAAACGCACAGTGACTCCAACTTCATCCTTCAAAAATGGTTAAATAAATACTATCAAATTTCTGTAATTCCCATTACCAGGTGGCACTGGAGAACCTTTGGATATCCTGTTGCTGAACATGAGTGAAATAATTCCCCACGCAATGACACTTCACCGGGAGAATTCCAATTTTATTGCTAAAAGCTGTGTGCTTATATAGAACTAAGGGGGAGGTGGTATGGCTTACATAAATGGCAGCAACCCGTTTATTGACAAGTTCTTTCAAATATCAGCTCCAGAGCCCAGGAATTAGTTCTCATTGGGGCTAAGGTTCCCCACAAGTGAGATTTGAAATTGGCGCTGGCGGGAGAGTTCACAAGGGCGGGAACTTTTTGCGCCACTGCAGAAATGAAGAAGGTAGGAAGAAGAAGTCCTTAGGCGCCATGTTGGGGTTTTTCTCTGGGGTATGGCTGCCATTTATTCTTTTCCCAACATTCCACCCTTTTTGTTTTCTTAGGAAGTGGGGTGTCGTTTGTCAGATCTGGCTGCTTCCTGCTGTGTGGGGGTGGTGTGGGGCCTAGAAAGAGAAATGGAGGAATGCTCAGGGGGCAGGTATGGAGATATCATGGCAGCCAGAAATAAACCCAGTGGCTATAGACAGCTATTTTCATAGGGGTGAAGTCAATGAATGTTCCCTGAAGCCAAAGATGTCGATGGCATGGAACCAGTCCTGGATGGAAGAGATTGTTGGTATCAGCCACTGGTCCTGTAACAGAGACTCAAGGAAATACTGGAAGCGTTGCCTGGACATGGTGTCGCCAGCACCTGAAGAAGATCAGAGCGAATAAAAACAGAATGAAGATAAAAATTAAAGCAAATGTCATTTTTTGGCAGAAGTTCCATGTGGGGGGACTGACATAGAAGAGGCCAAGGGCCATGAGAAAGCTTAGAAGGTGGTAAAGACTATGAATCCAGGATGGCAGATTAAGAGGTTCTCCGAGCTCGTTGTCTCCCGCTGTCTAATACCCGTTGCATTCCATCGTGCCTGGTAGTGAGCTTCATCACTGAGTGAACTGTTCTCTTGGAGATGTTGGGGATTCATCGGTCATCAGAGGCTGGTAGTGACTAAGCAAAAGCTGGTTGAAAGTTTCATTAGGAATTTTATGCAGTTGGGTTTGAAGGCACTTCATTATGCAGGGCAAGAGAGCACAAAAAAGGAGCATCCAAATAAGGGGACCCATTATATGTAGTAAGTACATCGCAAGATAGGATTGGAAGAACCCCGTTATGGGATTGGAGGAGGTAGGTTTGAGCAATTGGGTCTATAATTCCTGCAATTTAACAACATTTTTTTTTTTATTAGCCCAGATTCATTAACATAATAGCAAAATTCCTCTCTGAGGAATAGGCATGTAACCCCTTTTTCTGCAGTGAGAAGATCAATTGCCCTTTGGTTCTGTAAAGCCACTTGTGCCAATGAAGTAACCTGCCGCTGCAAGGAACCCAGAGACAGCCATGGTATTGAGTGTTTCCTGCAGTTTTTGTTGAAGGTCATTGGATCCCATAGAGCATGACCTATAGCTCCACCAGAGAGTCCGAGACCCGTCACTGAGGTTGTTAAAATGAGGCCTACCAGAACCGGCAGAAAGACTACCCTACGGGTGCGGGAAGGTAGGGCCAACTGTCAGAATTCGGTGGGAGTATACAAAGATAGCTGAGGAACTACAGTAACCAAGAAACAGGCGCCAGAGACATTGATGGTTGAGGTACTTAAAGAACCATTACACCAGAGGAAATGTCCAGGTTGCATAAACACAGGGCTCTATGGGGTGCTGTAGCTCAAGGAACAAATGGGTAAAGGATTCATTATTGGCAGGTGGAAACAGATGAAAGGAAATAAAGTATTGGTGGAATAACTTTCCCACAGTGGGATACGTGTCACATGTAGGGGTTGTCCTTTTTAGAGAAATTGTAGGGTTTTGCTGGAATATTTCCTGCCGCTAATGGGACTGCTGCTAGAAGTGGACGACTAAGTGAAGCACAGAGAAAGCACTGAGAAGTAGGCACAGAAAGAGGGGTGGAGTTTAATAATCAAAAAGTTTGGTGTAGCAAATTGAGCCATGTGGGAGGGGGACCTGAGAGGGTTGAAGGCTCTGAATCCTCTTTGGATGAGCTATGGATATGTTCTCGAACTTTTGATTCTGAGTCCTTAATGTGTTCGACTACCTGGATGGTTGCCTTAGGTTGCGTAATCAGGGTGCGGCCAATAGTCATCCACCCTGTGGGTCTGACTGAGGTTGTCAGAGCATAGACAGCAAACTCAACATAGCCCCATCGTTTGGCCTTGGGGTCAGGTTTATCTAAAGTATACCATCCATTGTTACTGGATGAAGAGCCTTTATGCCACTTTATGTAACTAGAAGTCAACCCTTCAGGGTAACCAAATGAGTGGTAAGAATAGCTACCACGTTCATCATGGAACATGCATGACCAATAGGGGCACCCATTATATATCTCAGGCCACCAATGACAATAGTCTTTTGTTTGATCAAAAAGGAAGCAAATGAAAGGCCAGTTCCAGCTACCAGGGACGAAGGTCCTTGAAGGTGACAATTTTAGGGAAATAGAGGTGCAGTTGTGGATGAAGCAAGTAGTTGCATCCACTGCGCAGACCTTCTGCATGCCATGTTCTGAGTATCGTTCCCGAAAAGTGAATAAATGCATGGTAGGTGAGGAGGGTAAAGACCAGTCCTGACAGAGCACAGAAAATAAGCAGAGCACAAAAAACAAGCAGTTAGAGAAGACTAGGGTGTTGGGAGAGCTCATTGTGCATTATTTAAGAGGAATTGGGCTGCAAGGAAAACCGTGTGAGCCACAACTAAAATGGGTGAGATGGGTGTGGAGAGCAGGAGTAAAGGGGAGGTTCAGTAGGTGATTCTTGGAGTTCCTCTGGGGTGGCCCTGTCTTCAGCAGGTGGGGCCTCCTGGTGATGTGGCTTCAACCTAGACTTGTGAATCCAGGGAGTGAGACAGTTGTCTGGTAAGGAGAGTTTGGCGGCAGTAAGGGTAAAGAGAATGACAGGATAGGGGCCTTCCCATTTTGTGGCAAGAGTCCCTTTCTCCTCTGGGGTATTATAATAGACTAGACTAACAGGTGTTAAGGGAGGAGTGTTTGGAGAGGAGACTGGGTCCGGAAGAAGCCAGTCCTGATATTTCCAGAGTTCCGAGCGGAGATGGAGCAAGAGAGGCAAAGACAAATCTCGGGTGAGAGGTCCTTGTGAAATGACCAACCCAGGGGTTATAAGAGGTCTTCCATACATTATCTCAAAAGGAGACAGTAAAGATGGTTTCTTAGGGAGAGCTCTGATTCGAAGCAAAGCCAAGGGAAGGAGTTTGAACCAGTCTATGTTTAATTCCATTGTCAATTTGGTAAGGACTTCCTTTAGAGTACGATTTACCCTTTCCACTTTCCCTGAAGCCTGGGGGAAATATGGACAGTTGAAATGCCACTTGAAGGAGAGGGCTTGAGAGACCTTTTGTGTGATCCTAGAAGTAAACTCAGGGCCATTGTCATATTGTAGGGAAGTGGGCATACCAAACCTGGGGATGATGTCTGTCAGTAAGATTGAAGCTACAGTGGAAGCCTTTTTATTGGAAGTGGGAAATGCCTCAACCCAACCAGAGAAAATGTCCACAAAGACAAGGAGGTATTTAGTGCGCCATACTGTGGGCATGTTGGTGAAGTCTACCTGCCAGTCAGCAGCAGGAATGTGTCCCCGGGCTTGGTGGAAAGGGATAGGTTTGGGCCTTAAAGGAGTATGAGGGTTCGTCTGCTGACAGATCTGACAATTAGAGGCTATATTCTGTAGCATGGCTTGTCAGAGGGGGTGAGGGAAAAGAAACTCTGTAAAAAGAGGGTCAAAGACTGAGAATTGGAAAGGAATAGAGTATGAAGGAACTTGAAAAGATGCTTGTTCTTACTGAAAGACGTAGGGGCTTCAGATGAGCTGTCTAAAGTGGCCATTATATGTCCCCTATGGAGGCCATAATTGAAAGTGGTAGCAGCCATTCGTGCCGCCTGGTCAGCTTTGGCATTGCCCTCAGTGATAAGAAAGCCGTCCTTCTGATGGGACCTACAATGGACAACTCCCAACTGGGTGGGTAAGTGGCCTCTATTAGATTGGTTATAAAAGCTGAATTAGTGATCGCATTACCTTTGGTGGTAAGTAGGCCTCGCTACTTTCAAATATCAGCATGGGATAATAAGATATGGAAGACATATTTTGAATCAGTTTAGAGGGTGAGGGATTTGCCTTGTGCTAGAAGGCAGGCACGAGTGGATGCTATAAGTTCAGCCTACTTGTCTGTAGTTCCTGAAGGCAAAACTTTGTCCTCTATAATCTCAGTGGCTGAAAATACAGCGTATCCAGAGTAATGAGTTCCGTTCTCCCTAAAGGAACTGCTGTCAGTAAACCAGATAAGGTCAGGCTTGCTGAGTGGTCTCTCAGAAATGGAAGAATGACAGGGGAGGAAATCATCTAAGGTTTCCAAGCAATTATGAGTTGGTATGTGAGACATGGGAGTCATTGGGAGCAGTGAGGCAGGGTTCAGTGCAGAGCAGGGGAGGAAAATAATATTAGGGTTTTCCAGAAAGGAAGTGAGGGGCGACAGAAATCTGGATGTAGGGAGAGTTTGAAGGCCCTTTTAAGCTAAAAGATCCTTCAAGTGATGTGGGGAGTGGATAGTTCAAGGGGCCCCAAAAGTCAGCTTAGAGGCTTCTTTGTGTAAAATTTGTCCAGTAGCCAGAGCTCTTAAGCAAGGGGCCCACCCACGGATGGTAGGGTCTAGTTGCTTGGACAAATATGACACAGGTGCAAATGTACGCCCATAGTTTTGACCTAAGACCCCAAGTGCTTGCCCCCCTTTTTCATGGACATATAGATGAAATGTTCTTGAAAGATCTGGAAGGTGAAGGGCAGGTGCCTTTAAGAGGAGTTGCTGAAGCCTGCGGAAGTGGTAGATGGGAAAGGAGGCAAGAGATTCACTAGGGGGTCCCTTTGCTAGGTCATACAGGGGTTTGGAGAGAAGAGAATAATTTGGGATCCAGGCCCTAAAATAACCTGCTAATCCTAGGAATGATAGTATTTTGGCTTTCGTATAGGGCACTGAAAGATCACAGAGGAGTTGCCTCCTATCCAGTGTTATTTCCTTTTTCCCGGGTGTAAGGCAAAAACCAAGATAGGTGACCGAAGACTGGGAAACCTGGGCCTTGTGGGGAGACTCCCTATATCCCTTGTCTTCTAGGAATTTATGAAGCTGAGCGGTGTGGGATTGAGAGTGTTCCCAGAAAGACTACATAGAAGAAGGTCATAGACATATTGAAGTAGAGTAGAGTCAGGACAGGTCAGGTGAAAGGATGTGAGGTCCTGGGCAAGAAATTGGCCAAAGAGATGGGGGCTATCCCTGAATCCCTGTGGGAGGACAGTTCAGGTAAGCTGATGAGAATGGCGGGTGTGAGAGTCAGTCCATGAAAAAGCAAAGATATCCTGAGATTCTGAGAACAAGGGAATAGAAAAGAATGCATCTTTTAAATCTAGGACTGAGAAGTGAGAAGTAGTGGCATGGATCTGAGAGAGGAGGGTGTAAGGGTTGGGCACTAGCGGGTGGATGGGGTCCACAGAGGAGTTGAAAAGGCGAAGTTCTTGAACCAGCCTGTAGGACACGTTAGGTTTCTTAACTGCCAGAATGGGTGTGTTGAAAGGAGAGTGTGTAGGCCTAAGATACCCCTTTCATAATAAATCCTGGATGATGGGTTCTAATCCAAGGAGGAATGTGGTTGTGAGTGGATATTGTGGTTGACTAACATATCTTGAAGGGTCCCGTAAGACAATATGAATAGGACTGCATTTAGCCATAAAGGGTGTAATTGTGTCCCAAACCTCAGGGTTAAAAGGTTTAGATAGTCGTGGGAGAGTGCATGAAGGAGGTGTATCTGCCCCTAGGAATATCATGAGGAAATGAGAGGTAGGAGAGGTGTGGGGTGATAAGTGAATGGTGACTTTTAATAGTGAGAGTATGTCCCTTCCCAGAAAGGGAATGGGGCAATGGCTCATAACAAGAAAGGAGTGAGTGAAGGACAAAAGGGATCGCTGCATATAACATGATTGGGGGGGGGGTTTGAGGAAAAATCTTTTTACCTCCTACCCTGACAATAGGAGTTTTTGAGGGTGTGGTAGGACCCTAATACTCCCTCAAAATCGAAAAAGCGGCACCAGTATCCAAGAGGAAGTTAATGAAGCGTCCATCCACCAGGAAGGTGATCCTAGGCTCTTGATTCTTGATGGTAATAGTCTGGAGGGAAGGCCCAGGACTCCATCAATCCTCCTCTGCCAAGCCCAGGTGAGGCTGGGGTTGCTGGGCAGCAGACCAACCTCCCTTCTGGGTTGTTGGGCAGTCTGCCCCCCAGTGTCCACTTTGATGGCATTTTGCGCAGGGGTTGTAGGGTGTCCTCGGCGAAGAACAATTCCTGGTCCAATGTCCCTCCTTACCTCATTTGAAGCAAGCTCCAGGGGGGGTCATATTGGGACGGCATGGTGATGGCCTTCTCTGAATGAGCTGGGCCAACATTTGGAATTTGGCATTTTCAGCCCTCTGCCTACGGAATTCACTTTCATCCTCTCTACCATGAAAAACCTTGAAAGTGACAGCGAGGATTTTGGTCTGAGGAGTAGCAGGGCCCTGTTCAAACTTTTTAAGCTTGGCTTTAATGTAAGGGTACCTTTGGGCCAGAATATATGTCATTAAGACATGACGGCCATCAGGGGTTTCTGGGTCGAGGTTTGTGTACTGCTGAAGGGACTTGGTTAGTCTATCCAGGAATTCTGAAGGTGTTTCCTTCTTCCTTTGAATGACCTCCTGCATCTTTTGAAAGTTAACAGCCTTGCGGGTGGCCTTTTTCAGTCCCGCCAAGAGGCAGGATGTAAAAAGGTCACTAGACTGTAAGCCCATAGGGGATCCTGCTCTGGGACAGCATGAGGGCCTGTGGGTGGTTATGATTGGTCCTATGATTTTCATCAGCATGGGCTTGGGCTAGCTCCCAGAACCATTGCCTTTCCTTGGGGAGAAGTTTATTGGCCAAGAGCATGTAGATGTCATGATGAGTGAGGCTATATGCTTGCAGTACCCATTGAAACTCCCGAATGTAAGTGGTGGGGTCAGTGGTGAAAGAGCCTAACTTCCTCTCTAGCTGAGTAATGTCCGACATGGAGAAGGGCACGTGGACTCTGAGATGACACCCTTGGGACCAGCTACCTCACGAAGGGGTGCGATTGTCTTGGGGGTGGAAAGGAGTCCCTTAGACCTGGTAACAGGAGGACTGAAAGAGGCAGGCGGTGGACAGGAAGGAGAGGGAGGGGAATGGAATGTCTCTGTGGAAGAGGAGGAGGTGGAGCAGGCAGAAGAGTGGGGAAGGGAGGGGGATGAAATGGAAGGTTGAGGATCCGTGGAATCAGGCAGAGGAAGAGGAGGATTTTGCGGGAGAGAAGGGTCAGTTGGGGCTGGGGGATAAGGTGGGGGTTGATCTGCTGGGTCGAATGAGGAAGAATCTGCGAAGTCAGGAGTAGAACTAGGGGAAGAGAGGGGTTTGCAAGCAAGAAGGACCTGAGAGGGAGGGCAGGAGGAGCAGAGACAGGGTGCTGTGCGAGAAGGCTAAAACATTCAATACAGGGAATCTCACTCCACTTTTTCAGATGCTGGCAGTAATTAAAAAGGTCCAAGAGGAGGTTTGGATCTAAGGAGCCTTCTGGAGGCCAATGATTGCCATTATCCAGTGGATATGTAGGCCAATCTTGGGTACAGAATTTGATTAGAAGTTTGGGCTTGATGTCTGGTGTGAGGGAGAGTGTGGCCAGATTTTTTATTAAACTTTTGAGAGGTGAGGTTTCAGGTACAGATAAAGAGGTGCCCACAGTCACAGGGAGAGATGGAAGAGAGAGAGAGAGAGAGAGAGAGAGAGAGAGAGAGAGAGAGAGAGAGAGAGAATAAGTGTAAGCAAGAGAGACAAAGAGAAAACCCGGCCTGGAACGGACTCCGGGAAGCGCTCAGGGTGAATGGGGGTCAGGTGGGCATCCCCAAAATGACCAGCCATCATGAGGAAATACAGAGGGCACTACCTGATCGTCACCAGTGAAGTGCGATCTGTGAGACCCAATGGGTTCGGAGCCACGGGCAACCTGACATCAGGAAAGTTTTCGAACGCAGCAGAAGAAGTAAGTAATGAAAACAGAACTCCGGCTCCAGCAGAATGCAGTTCCAGGATGGGAGTTCAGTTTTCCCCGAGCAGAGAGGCAGCTTCAGCCAGACACAGCAGGCCCGCAGGAAACAGCAACTCTAGCCGGCAGCGGCAGCAGCAGCAGAGGAGGAAAAACCAGAGAGCCTCTCATGTAAACTCAGAAGCCTCACACCCCAAAGGGAAACGGATCACCAGAGGGTCCACTGCAACCAGTAAAGGTCTTAGTGGGAGGAATTCCCTCCGCCTTACCAGGCGTCTAGAGTGTGACAGACAATCATGGTCACAAAGCCAGCGGTAGCCCGAAGGGAGTTGGCGAGCCTGGGTCAGGGGAGGCTTACATACAACAAATCAGTGGTGAGTGCAGGAAGCCTGCGTCTGAAAAGAGCAGACCAGGGCAGAGTGCCACGGTGGAGCAGTGGACGGGGCTCTTGTTGGAAAGAGCTCACCCATATCCTCACACGGGGCACCAGAATGAAAGAACTCCCCACGCAAAGGCACGTCACCGGGAGAATTCCAATTTTATTGCAAAAAGCTGTGTGCTTATATAGAACTAAGGAGGAGATGGGAGGGCTTAGATAAATGGCAGGCAATCCGTTTATTGGCAAGTTCTTTCAGATATCAGCTCCGGAGCCCAGGAATTAGTTCTTATTGGGGCTAAGATTCCCGGCCAGCAAGATTTGAAATTGGCGCCAGCAGAAGAGTTCACACGGGCGGGAACATTTCGCACCACTGCAGAAAAGAAGAATGTAGGAAGAAGAAGTGCTTAGGCGCCATGTTGGGTTTTTTTTTTCCTGGGGTATGGCTGCCGTTTATACTTTTCCCAACAATGAGTATACCAGACAGTGCCTTGATTGACTGGTTTTTATGAAAATGGTGTTTAACAGAGATGCCAGAAAGTTGGATCCTGCTGATTAGTGGGCCAAGAGCAAAGGTGGGCATGTGTGTGATAAAACATCAGTGGTGGGACCATGTGGATCTGCCATTGGTTTCCAAATGGCTTGTGACTGACATGGTGAAGCCAGCAGACCCTTATATGTAAAGGCATCTTGTTACATGGAGAGGATTCAGGACATTGTTCAGAATCAGGTTGCTATGTTCAAGAGGGCAAGCTATGTGGAATAGAAGCCTGGTTCTTGTATTCTCCTACAGACCCTGACCCACCACATGTGACAGAAATCCCTCACGCACTGTGTCCCCGTTGAACTCCTTGTATTTCATGAAGCAAATACCAAACTTCCAGTGCAGCACCAAGAAACACCACGAAAATAGAGGATGACCATATGGCTTCATAGTCCACACTAGAGACATTTAGCCCCAAGGGGCCACAGTTTACCTTCAAAGGGAGAATTCAGCACTGGTGTCTCATGTTCATTGGAAAATAAGAAACCATGTCCTCCAGGTCACATAGATGCAGACCCAGGTTGATGGTTTCACTAGAAAGGAAGCTAAAGCACGTGACAACAACATATATTTCAAGTGCCCAACCTCACAGGCAGTATCTCAAGAAGTCTCTAGGACAACAGACCTCCATGTTTTTGAAGTGTTTACCCTGTCCCTTACTTTTGGAAACTCCTCTAACACTTCCAATGTTGTGAACTCCTGATCGCATTCCATTCCAGATATGTATTCATGGATTTTCTAACTCTTCTCCTCTAATTGTGTCTTACATGGGGTGAAGGTGTTGTCAAGGTATTGTTCTGGATGAGAGTGGGAAGATTTTTGTGTAGCACATATTTACATACACATTGGATTCATTTTCCAATTTTCCATTCGAAATACTGAATCCCTGTCAGTAACCCATACCCTAATAGACTCTGACTACTAATCCTAATATGATGGAGACAAATAACCCAAACATAATATTAATACAAGCAGTTCAGAGGAGGCATGGTGTATAGTTGGTCTTGCCTTTTGCATGATATAGTGTAGGAGTTATAAATCTTGTCAATTGTTTGTTGAAATAGTACTCCATGTGTTTTTAAAGTTAACACATATGTGAATTTCTGTCTCCTTTTTTCTGTAGCCAATTCAGCACATGTATTTTTATATGCACATTAAAAATCCTACCTGGTATCACACGTACATTTTTGTGAGGTGGCTAACTTAGCAGAAACAAAGTATGAGAAGAGATCACCCCTCCTAAACGCTTTTGGAACTGAAAATTCAAACTATGAGTGAGATTTTTAGTTGAACAACATTATACATAAATCCATGTTCAGTAAAATTAATATATTTGGATCGGTGGATGATATATATTTCACGATGAATTTTGATTGGCATATATATTGCTACTTTCTAATGTTTCTCTGTGATATATATATATATATATATATATATATATATATATATATATATATATATATTCTCTAGTTTTTTCCAAATATAAAATATATGTGTCCTATTATACACTACCTAAATAATTCACTCATGCTCATGTATGTGGTTTTATAATCAAATTTTCATACGATTATTTTCAGAAATATTCATCCACCTGAAATACATATTTGTTTTCTAGTACTGAAAACTCACTTCACTGAATGGTGCAAACAAATCCTTATATTTCTACTGTAACTGATCCAATTTAACATCAATGCAAGTAGATTCCAAAGGGACATGATGTGTATTTTGATGTTCATTTTTATTTAACACTGGTACATTACTATTTCTTCAGTTTTTGTACATCATAGTATATACATTTCATCCACAAGTTCACAAATTTAAAGACATTTGAAACACATTCAATCACTTCCTGCTTCAGTACACATGTATTCCTCCTTGCTTTTGACTGGTTATTTATTGAGACTTCTTTCCAAACACATTATTTTCGATTTCCATAATCAATTTTGAAGCAAAACTCACACACACTTTATGATAAACCACAACCCTAATATTACCATTAGATGTATAACTGGTTGGAATGAATGTATGTATGTCAATATAACATTTCCTGTGTATTTTCAGATATCAATTTATTCCAATTTCTCAAGTTGGAATCTGTTATATTATATATTCACACATGGTACACCTATTTGTAACCCCAATACTAATTTATATCTCTTCTAAATATTGCTCCCAGAAATGGTGCAAGAAAGACTCATGTCACCTGATCTACATATATATTCTGTCAACAAAATGCAAAGTCACACTTACAATTGTACCAAAGCCTAAATGGAATGTGAGTATGGATTATGAAAATCACCCATGTCCAGGTTGCCTAATGCTCTCAAATGTCAATCCTATTGGTGACTACATATTTGTTTCTTCCAAAGATTATGTATTCAACCTCAAGCCTGTTGAAAATGTCTAATCCTATCAATCACTTCATCATTTGCCTGATTTCCTAATGTCTCTAATGATATCTGCTTTCCTACATATTTTCCCCAGTTCATCATTGTGACTGACTCTTCACATGTGCTGACATTTACATTTTCTGTCTACCTGAAACCCTATTGCTAAAGAACTTTTTGTCCAAATCCTATACTCACTCTTTTTTTCTAATCCTACCAACTATCTTCCTAATCCTACCAAGTATCCTTTTTTGACTGGATGTTCTCTTCGACATTCAATTATCCAAGGTACAAGGTCCTATGCCATTATGTATAGATTTATCTGAGACACATGTGCACAACATAATTCCGAGTGAAGTATCCCAATCAAGGATCCAATGCCCTTTTGGGCTTCAAATCTTACCTAGATTTGTGTTTTCATACATATATTTCACCTCTATATATACTTATAAATATTGCAGGTTCCCAATACCATTATTCATGCAGCAGATTGATTCCTAACCCAAATCAAACATGTTATTAACCCTAACCATACTTTGTTTCCTCAATCTAACTTTACAGAAAAGCAAGGACAGAGTTGGTCTTATATAGAAATGTAAGAGATCTTCCACCTGCTGAGAACCTCAAAGGTCCATGCAGAAGTGAACCCTGGGGAAGATATAGAAAGCTATGAAGGACCTGAGAGAGCAAAAGTCATCTTTCATGACAAAAAAAAAACAGGTCAGGATGAAGGGGTGTGTCTGAAGCAGTCTATCTCTTCTTAATGTAGAGAAGATGGACCAAACCAGGCCTGTGTGGAGAGCTGTTCACGGGTGCCTATGTTTGATATACCATTCTTACTTGTGAAAGTGTCAAAGGAAGTAGGGGCAGCCTCCATCTATTGGGACACTTGGAAGCAACTGTTAGGACAAAGAGGTTGCCAAGGCAGTGACCTCATTCAGTTCCTGAAGGAAGTGACCTATATCATTTTCTTGGTGATGGAACTCTCTGAACTTGGGATCCAGGATGTCAGGCACCCAGAGGCATTCCCAGTCACAGTCCCAGTGGCCACACATGTTTGGATTTACCAAGGACCGAATCGGTCTTTCTTGGTAACTACTGATGTGAGGATGGCCAAATTCCAGGAGAGCTCTGAAGAGGGGTCTTTCCTGAGAAAGCAGGTAGTGTCTCACTACTGAACTGAAACCCACAGTGCCTCCAACTTCATCCATGAAAAATGGCTAGATAAATACAATAAAATTTTTTAAATTCCCTTAACCAGGTGGCACTGGAGAACCTTTGGATGTCTTTTTCCTGGTCATGAGTGTACAAGAGAATGCCATGATTGACGGTATTTCATGAAAATGGTGTAGAACAAAGATGCCAGTAAGTTGGACCCTGCTGAGTAGTGGGCCTTTTGCAGTGGTGGGCAGGTGTGTGATAATACAGCTGTGGTGTGGCCATGAGGATTTTCCATTGCCTTCAAAATGGCTTGTGACTGATATGGTGCAGCCAGCAGACCCTTCTTGTTATATGGAGAGGTTTCCGGGCAAAGTTCAGAGTCAGATTTCTATGGACAAAGGGGCAAGCTTTGTGAGATAGAAGCCTGGTTGTTGCATTCTCCTGCAGACCTTGACCCACCACAAGTGACAGAACTCCCTCTAATACTGGGTCCCAGTTGAACTCATTGTATTTCATGAAGCAAATACCAAACTCCCAGTGCAGCAGCAAGAAACACCACGAAAAGTGGAGGATTACCAAATGGCTTCACAGTTCACACGGGGAGACACTTAGCACCAAGTGGCCACAGTTTACCTACAAATAGAATATTCAGCACTGCTGCCTCATGTTCATTAGAATACAAGAAACCATGTCCTCCAGGTCACGTAGATGCAGACCCAGCTTTTATGGTGTCACTAGAAAGGAAGCTAAATCTCCTTGCAACAACATATATTTCAAGTGCCCAAACTCAGAGGAAGTTTCTCAAGAAGTCTTTAGGCCGGCAGAGCTCCATGTTTTTGGAGTGTTTACCTGTTAGACCAGGACGCTAGAAAAGACCACTGACTCAAATTAAAATCAAATAAAATTAAGCTTATTATTTCCACCGGCCATGCTGCCTCTCCCTCCCAAAACGAAGGGAACAAGACAGCAACCCCAGCTTTCCTACAGCCCAGCTTTATAGCCCAGAAAGTTACACAAAAGGGGGGTTACAGATAACAGAACTCTGATAAACATCACACTAAAGGTAGTTTACAATTTTTTTGCTGTCCCTACATGAGAATCCATGAGGACCATTAGAGCCTCAGAGAGGGTTGTTGTCTTGCCAGAGAAGGCAAATATTTATGATGTGTCACTAAAGTTTCAGAGAGGGCTGCTATCTGGTCAGAGAGCCAGGCATGTGTCAGTTCAAGGCGTGGGCAGGCATTCCACGCAGGTTCAGAATTTGAAGTAATTAATGGTAAAGCCAAAATTATCTTTTCATGGCTTTGTGGCATGATGGCTCCCAATTTTAATAAAAGATCAGGTTGGGTCTACAATTCCCCCCTTTTCTCTGTGTCCCTTTCAAATCTTTGATAGATTATGGGAAGAGCACTGAGGAAATTTTAATCCCTCAGGTAAGAGTCTCCAAATTTTTAGAACTCACCCAAAACCGATCTCGCTGATTTTACCCTTCTTAATTACTTATATTGATAGTCTATTTATCTTTCTCTCCATTGTTGTAAGAAGAGTGGCATCACTAATTTTTTCTTCTTCTGTCCTGAGACAGGGTGATGTGAGTGGGCTCGGCGTGAGGGACATGAGTTGCCTATTAGAAGTCAGTTGAGAGACATGAGTTGCCTTTTAGAAGTCAGTTCGGTTTGAAGTCAGGTTGGGGAAGAACAGGTTGTAAAGTCATCTGTGAATGGGTTCTTCTATGAGTGAAACAAAAACCATGAGTACTGGATAAATGTTGCAGAGCTAGAACATGTCACTGTATAGAAATCCCTCACCAGTCTTTAATATCCCCAGTTATCAGGACTGTCAACTTAATATTTAACTTTAAGTGTTACAGTTGGCCCTCCCAATAAGACACAGTTTAATAATTTAATGTCATCTGATCTTGTAAAATCCTTTTACTAGTATGACCTCTGCGTCTAATAGAGAAACCTTTAATTCTGTTACTCAGGGCTGGATAATCGTACTAGCAAACACCAAGCCTACCTTTGTAGGTTAGGAATATCTGTAGGTCTTAATCTGAAAACTTCTGCCTGTGGCAGCTCTTCTTGATAGTCTCTTTTTATAAGTATTAGGCATTCCTGTGTGAGAATCCTTCTTTGTAGCCTCCAGTCTTACTTGTTTTGGGAGGATAAGATAAAGTGCATACCTTAAAATTTTTTTATTATTATTATCATTATTATTATTATTATTATTATTATTATTATTATTATTATTATTATTTAATATGTCCAGGAGTGGCTGTATTTTGGTCTTAACTGTCTTTGCTAAGTGTTTAAGATGAAGCAGTCAAACTGACTTTTGTTTCTATCTATTGTTAACAGTCAGCTGAGCTTTTGTGGGAATCAATTCTGGGGAAACTTGAGAGGAGATTCTCAGTTCTGCTAGTGCCATTTGCGCTAGGTGGGTCCAGGTCTTGCTTGACCATTTGGCTTCCCTCAGAAGCATCAGGGATGTCTCCTTTCTCTGATGACTCTCCTCTTTGTAACAAATGCACTGATTGGCTTTCTGTTCTCCAGTGGTCTCATTAATCTCCCTGATCAGGAGGTTATGTGGCTCAGAGTTGCAAAGCTCTTTAGAGAAGTCCCCTGTTCCCTGGATTCAGACTGACTCAGAGGGCAAGAGCCAAATATTGGTTTTCTTGGCCCTTTTCATTTAACATTAATTTTAAATCCTAATCTTAAACATCCAGCAAATAAATTTTAACAGCCTTATATTAAGAGTACTGGGCTTTAATGTCTATAACTTTATAATTACCTTTTTATTAATTCGGATCTGTATTATTCTGTCTGTATTGTAGTTGATGACTTATTATCTTGAATAAACCCATGTTGTGTTCTTAAAGCAACGCATTTGTAAAACACTAACAGGGAATCTTTAGATCACTTATAAGAAAATTTCAAACTAAAATTAACAAAAGTAAAAATACTTAGTTCGTGTAATATCTTCCCTGAATTTTTTGGCTGAGTTATACATTATATCCCCTGTTTGAGATCCTAGTAATATTGACAATAAAAAAAAAAAACTTTTTAAAATAACTTTAAAGAAATATTATCTGACCTACATGTTTCATAGTCATTCTCACATGTAGTAAGATGGGACACGCAGCCTTATCTCAGGTAAGGCAGGGCTCTTTATAAATCTTAAGTATTTTAATTCTAAAGCTGATCTTTATTTTTAAATATCTTTTGACAAAGTTTACATAAATTGTTTGAGGTCACATGAACATTAGCTAACACCATATGATATCACATTTAAAACATGAATTAAAGAAATGCTGAAAGTTTTTAACCTTTACAAAGATTAGGCTCTAATTAACTTAAAAATACATTTAAATTGTTCCCCAATGTAAAAAGTAACATAAAAATTTACATATCTTATTGATAACAGGTAAATAAATCCACAATATATTTTTTACCACACAACTTCAGAGCACCAGCTTGATATAATGCTCTTTTAAGGTTTCTACCTTACAGACTTGCATACCTGTAAGATATGAAAACATTAATAGCATAACAATTACATTTATGTTTCTACATTAATCAAGTTTGGCTTTTAAAGAAATGGCAGTATAGTGCTCTAAAATAACAGTTCTTATTTAATCAGTAGTTTAATTTTTATGGTTGCTTGCTCTAGAAAACATAAATCTTAATAAACTCAATGTTATGGGTAAACTTATGTTTTAAGAAATTTTTGCCTCATTAACACATGACTGATTTTTACAATCTTATACAGAGTTTACTGAAAAAAATACAGATCTTAGTAAATCAATCAGATATCTAACTAAAGTACTCATGAATGAGTAATCCCATATCAAATTTACTTTACTTATTTATCAAAAAGTTAGAGAAACGTATTGAACAGTGTAAACCATTTTTATGTTGAAGGAAAGGTACTAGAGCCAAGGCATATTAGACATTTTGTAGATGTTAATATTTTGTTAGATGTTTGAACACCTAGAAAACTTTGTAAGCTTAAATTTAAAGACATTTGTTTTTATCTTTTTATCCAATTTAAATTGAAACATTTAAATCACGTGAATTAAAGATCTTTGGATCCACTTTTTAAAATTTGTTTTTATGAGCGCTTTTTTTTATGAGCACTCCTTATATATGTTAATTTATGTATCATATATATGATATACGGACATATGTATATATAGACATACAACACATAACAAAATTGTGCACACATAATAATAGTAAAGGCCTCGTAGCATTTCGCAGGTGAAATCTTTATTGCAATGTTTCAAGAAGTCCACAGTTGGTCAAAGATAGAACTGATCAGAAAAACATTAACCTAGGTCTGTATGCTCAAAATCATGAGGTCAAAAAACATAAAGTATCTCAGAAAAAAATAAGAGTCCTAGAAAAAATGACTTGCCAGTAATTAGAAAATACCATACAATTTACCTTTTTTTCCCTTAGATCTCAAATCAGTCTCCTACAAAGCTTGCAGGCTTCTTTCATTTGCATTTCAACATAAGTCATGGCTGAGGTCTGGAAGGAGCAGGAAAAAAACTGCTATTCTGAACAGACATCTCAAGACTAAGGCATTTTAACCATAATTTTCAGGTTCGGATGTTGAAAATTATGATACAAGTTTAAGATACAATTCACAAAATTTTATATCTTTACATCTTGTTTGGTCAACAGACACCATACTATGATTTACTATCCATGTCCAAATTAATGCACTGGTACAAACAGTGACATTATCCCAGGCTACCCAATTCAAAATTGGTGAAAAAAAAAGACTGTATGATTGGGAAGTTTCTTGCCAACTTGGAAGTAGAGTTCTTCAGTTATCCATTGTAAGTATTTAAGTTCTCTGGCATGAATTATCTGAAATCATAAACTAAACAATTACCTAAACCTGACTTTTAACTGCAAGATTGTGCAATGCTTCAAAAACCCATTCAGATACCAGATTGTTAAAATAAAACATCATCATTTCGACACACATTCAGCTAAGATCATTCCCAAAAAACAATTTATAATATCAACACATTATTGCACATGCCTTAAAGGGCCAGAAACAAAGACACAATACAGACCAAAAGGAGTTCCAGACTATGGCTGTCAGAGAGAACCCTTTAAACCAGAGCAGATAAGAGAAAAATCTCGTACACCAGTGGGACCATAGCTGTCCCCACAAGGGGACCAGATGTTTTCACAGAGGGACAACCTGAAATGTAAAATAAAGTGTCTCCATGGTGATTTTACTGCATTTAGTGTCCCCTTTTTCTTTTTCTCTTTTTTTAACAAGACAGAGGTGGCATAATCCTTACAGTGCAGGGAAGGAAGGAGGTAATTCCCTGAATCAACAGGGCTTTGGCAGCTGCTGGGAGTCCCTCAGTTTCTCCTTTTACATACAGGATTAGCTCCTCTGATTCAGTTCCACACCAAGCATGCTCTATCTCCTAACATTTCAGTAGATAGGTCTCACAAATTTCCGGGGCGGGGGGGGGGTACAAGATTTGTAACTTAAAGTTTGGTTCCTGACCTTGAAGCCAATTAATACCAATTTAATAATGAGGACTGGGTTTTGAGAAAAAGAAAAAAGGAGGTTTATTGCTTGGCTAACAAAGGTGAAACACAGGGGACTCTGCCAAAGTTGTGACTCTATTTATCTGGAGGGACAAGGGGTTTTAAAGGAGTTTCACTTGTTAACCTGGGAGATACTCTGTTCTTAGGTCCCCAGCAGGCATTTCCCTCTGCAATGGGTGTGCTCCAGGCAGCCAGCTAGGGGCTTCTATCATCCTGCTTCGCAAAGGGGGATAAAGTTCATTGCAGTTCCTTAAAACACAGTCCAAAGGGGTGTCAGGCTTACTCTCTTTATTTCTGATTTTCATGTCCAATATACTTAAGTTTTTACCACCAAAATCACACAACAAAACGAACAAAAACAAACAAACAAAAAAACAAAAAATAGAACACAGAACACAAATAAACAGAAACCCGGTGGCTAAACACAGAAACAGGGGAACAGTGCAACATCTTGCTAAAGCTCCAGGGTAGGAGCGCGTGCGTGCTCATCGGCACCTCTCTACAGTTCCAGAGGAATTCCCTACAGAACAGAACAGAGGACAGAATGATTCTCGTTACTGTTCTGCACAGAAGCATATGTGAGCCTCCCCGTGCCACATCTCTGTCATCAGAAGAGATCTCCCTTAACTGGATATCAGATGTTATAAAGGAGCCACTTACCTATGGAGGCCTCCTCCATCAGGTGCTTGCTAATAGTTTTAGTGCAGAGGTTCACTGTAGTGCTCCCTGGACTAAAGGCTCTTTTCCAAATATAAAGAAGATGGACCAAATCAGGCCTTCGTGGAGAGCGGTTCCTTGGTGCCTATGGTTGATATACCATTCTAATTTGTGAAAGTGCCACAGAAAATAGGGTAAGCCTCCTTCTCATGGTACGTTTGAAAGCAACTGTTTGGATAAAGTGGTTGCCAAGGCAGAGACCTAATTCAGTTCCCGAAGGATGAGACCTCACCTCAATCCCTTGGTAATGGAACTCTCTGAACTTGGGATCCAGGAAGCCAGGCACACAGAGTCAGTCTCAGTCCCAGTCCCAGTGTCTCACTTGCTTCAATTTAGCAAGGACAGAGTCAGTCTTTCTTGGTACCTACTGATGTGAGGATGGCCAAATGCCAGGAGTTCTCTGAAGAGGGGCCTTTCCTGAAAAAGCAGGTAGTGGCTCACAGCTGGCTCCTGAACACTTCACAAAGTTGGACAAGGAGACCAGATCTGAGACAGGACATGCCATATTGGGGGAACATAGTATGGCCCAGCAGTCATAGGATACTCTGGAGAGTGAGAGACCTACTTGGGGAAGGAGGTGCCTTTGTGGGTGTACATGTGTGTTTGTGGTTTTGCCTCATGTTCTGAGAATAGGCAGGAAAGTCGGTTTGTTTGGTTTGGAGTGAACTGTTTCTAGTAAGTTGTTTCACAAGGCGAGTGTTTCTATGTCTGTGTATCCCACAGTGTCCGTGCTTGTAGACATTAGAAAAGAGAATGCATCAATGGATGTTTCCTGTCAAGTAGAAAGCTTCCCAGCATTCATCCTGCCCAATTTATGAATGCACTAGGGCTTGCCTTATCGATGGGCAACACCTGCTATTTTCCTAAGTTCCTGTTTTCTTCCTGAAATCTAGCCACTCTCCAGAATAGGTTCATGCATTTGCATCCAGGATATGTACCACCTCCAACCACTGTGACATGGACATGTACTGGATAGCTGAAGAGAATGGCAAGCATCTCAGAAAAGTCAGATATCAGTGTGACCCGGAAAGTCTCAGTAGAGAAACACTGCAAAGGGCCTTTTGATTACCTATTGTTCTGTTGCCCTGAATGTCAGGAAGTTCTTTGCCTCAGGCCACGCTTTTGTGAAGCCTGAAGAAAACAGTTTTCAAATGGAAATGAATGGGCATCACCTGTGGCTCTTTGCTTAAGTGCGTTGTAAAGGGATGTGTCTGAATCAGCCTCTTGGCCCTGTGTGAGCCTGTGGCTTAGATTATCAGCACCTGATGGGTCTAAAGAAAGATCCCATGTGTGGATCCATAATCAAAATGGCCAAAAAATCAGTCATTGTTGATGAAGTCTCTCGCATTCCTCTGTAAGGTTCCTGACCTCCATCAAATGAGAAAAGGGATCCATTGGGTCAATTGAGTTCTTCAAAGCCCTGCAGATGCTAGCCCATAGGTTCTTTTGTTTTCTTATGAATCCAATTCAAATAAAGACTCTAAACCCCACAGACAGTAGGCCTCAAATTGAAGAACAGAGCTGTATTAATGGCAGGCATATTTGATCACTCCTGGTTCACAGGAAGGGTGTCCAGGCCACTCTGACTTTTGGCAAATGAGGGGAAAGGGAGATTATTTGGGACACTGTCTTGTGCTGCGACTCTCATAGAATCCTCCTGCCAGAAGTTATGATGAGTGTCTATTTGGAAGAAGATGAGTGCCATTTGGGAGTGTTTTGGTTTTAATTGTGGGCATTTGTGTGGCGGTTGGTAGAGATAATTGGGTCCACCTTGTCTTGAATTTTGGTGTGATTCCCCTTAGAGACTGTGTTTTGGAACTGACCTCTGAGAAGGTACAAGGTCCTGTGTCATTGTATATCCATAATTCTAGGACATCTCTACGGAATGTAATTCAAAGCTAAGTATACCAATCAAGGACCAAATGAACTTCTGGGCTTCAAATCTTACCTAGATTTCTGTTTTCATACTTATATTGAAAGGTTAATAAAATAGGTACTTGTCACGTCCTGTTTTTCTGTATGCTTAATAAAACACTGTTGAAATCTTGAGAACTGTTTGCTCTTCTTATTCCCAGAATGTGCTGCCCCCAACTGCCAAACTGCAGAATGTACTCCATCAACCATGCACGCAAACCGCCCGCTCGCCCTTAACCATCAATAAACTTCCCTCCCTGCCCTCTCCAAGGAAAATATATAAGCACTTCTTAAGCTGTTCTCAGGGCTCTCTGCTCTATTCAACTGATCTCTGAGCCCTTGCATGCCGGACTCCCAATAAACCCTTTGAGGTTGCATTAGACAGTCTCTTGGTGGTCTCTTCCACCGACGCTCACCCGACCTTTACTTCTGGTGGCCCCAGCGAGATCCGGCAGCTGCAGATGAAAGACCCCCAATGGGCTCCTTGGGGGTAAATAAGGCCCCTCTTTCTGGTTTCAGAATTCAGGTTAGGGTTTGACAAAATGGCTATTGGTAAAGAGCGTGAGCTCTCTCCCATGGTGGCTGACACACATGTCACAGAGCCACAGGCCATGTTCCTGTGGGATGGACTCGGGAAATCGAGGAACCATAGTCTCCTCGACTCAGTGATATTTTCTTTCAGATTTGGAATTGGCAGCCCATCAGGATTTGCCCGCTACTCAGTCCTGGTCTCAGTATTGGACGTCCATTGTCTGTCTTTATTGTCTTGTCTTGTCTGTGTCGTGTGTCTTTGCTTTCACTGTCTGTGTATATTTCATTATGGGACAGAGCACTTCAATGCCTCTGTCCCTGACCCTTAATCACTGGACCAAAGTCTGCTTAAGGGCTCAGATTCTTTCTTTTTCATTAAAACACCAGACCTGGCAGATTCTGTGTCTCAGAATAACCCACCTTTGTAGTCGGATGGCCCCTAGAAAGATGTTTCTACTTCACACTAATTTGAAAAGTCTGAGATATTGTCTTTCAGCCGGGGCCACATAGCCATCCAGATCAATAGCCATATATCTTAACTTGTCAGGACCTCTGCAAATCTCCTCCTCCATGGGTGAAGCCTTTCCTTGTCCCTGCACCCACTCCTACTCCTTCCCCTATGATTCTATCTCTCAAACTCTCTGCTCCTCAACATCCACCCTCTGTTCTCCCTGAGTCTCAAGACTCTACTCGTCCTTATCCTCTGCCGTTGTCCCCCAACCCCCAAAACCCTGTAAGTAATTCCCCTGCTGCTTACTCAGCCTCTCCACCATTCGAGGAAGCCAGGATGGCCCAGTACCCTCCAGATGACTGTCCAATGGCACACACAGCCCCTCCTTCCCTAGAGGAAGCTGGCCCGGCTAAAAAAACTCAGAGAACTCGCCAACGTTTTCACACCTGCCTACTTGGAATGACTGCCAACAACTCCTAGGGACTCTCTTCACGACAGAGGAATGAGAGGAAAAACCTCCTGGAAGCTAGAAAAAAATATCCTCGGACTTGAAGGGCGACCAACACAACTTCCCAACATAATCAAAGCCGGCTTCCCCTTAAACCAACCCAACTGAGACCCCAACACCTTTGAAGATAGGGAGCATATGTCCAATTATTGCCAGGCTCTAATAGCGGGTATCCAAGGGGCCGCTAGGTGACCAACTAATTTGGCCATGGTAAGAGAAATTATTAAAAGGCCTGATGAATTTACCTCTATGTTTCTAGAGAGAATTATGGAGGCATATAAGAGATATACTCCTTTCGATCCTCAGGCAGCAGATCAAAAGGCATCTGTCATGATGGCCTTAATTGGGGAAGCTGCCATGGATATTAAAAAAAAAAAAAGTTAAAAGAGAGATTTAGTCAGAGAAGCCAAAAAAATATACTATAAAAGAGAAACAGGGAAAAAGAAAGGGAGCAAAGGGATGATGAAAGAAGCAAAAGAAAGACTAAGGCATTGACTTAGATCCTGGTCACAACAAGAAAGAGGCAAGAAATTAAGACATAAGGTGACAGGAAGGGATACCTGGGCCCGTGCCAGAGGCCCCTGGCCTCAGATCAATGTGCCTACCGTAAAAAAAAGGACACTGGGCCAAAGAGTGCCCTATAAAGAGACAGACACGCCAGCCAGCCATTCTGACTCTGGAGGATGACTAAGAAAGTTGGGGCTCAGATTCCTTCCCCTAGCTCAGGGTAACTTTTGAAGAGTAGGGGACCCCAGTAAACTTTGAAATGAATACAGGAGCAGTATACTCAGCCATTAGGGCCCCATTGGGCCGTCTATCAAATAAAATGTCTGTAGTTCAAAGGGCTAATGGCAGTAAATATCGGGCTTAGACTACTAAGAGGACCATGGACCTGGGGAAAGGAAAAATCCATCACTCCTTCCTAGTAATCCCAGAATGCCCGCACCCATTGATGGGCAGAGATCTGCTCACCAAGCTCTGGGCCAAAATAACTTTTAACCCTGGAAGCCCCCAAAAGAAATTTCTAAATCCTTCAGTAAAAACTCCTATAGTCACGGCTGTAACTATATTAGTAGAAGATAAACATCCACTCTTCACACCCCCCAAGACTGATCAAACAGGCAAGCTACCACAGAAATGGATAACAGATTACCCAGATGCCTGGGCAAAAACTGCTGTGTTAGGCCTGGCCGTGAAACAACCTCCAATAACAGTTGAGTTAAAAACCTCAGCCTCCCCAATCAATGTCAAATAATATCTTCTAAGCATAAAAAGCTAAAGATGGGATAAGGCCCTATATTCAGAAATATCTGGCCTTAGGGGTCCTAAGGCCCTGTCAATTGGCCTGGAACACTCCCCTGTTATTAGAAGAAAAAGCCAGGAACCGGGGACTATCAACCTGTTAAAGACCAAAGAGAGATCAACAACAGAGTGCAGGACATTCACACCACAGTACCTAATCTGTTCAAACTGCTTAGCACTCTGAACCCTGAGCAGAAATGGTATACTGTTCTGGACTTAAAAGAAGCTTTCTTTTGCTTGCCTCTGCATAAAGATAGTCAGTTGCTGTTTGCTTTTGGGTGGGTAGACCCAGAAACCGGAAAGTATAGTCAACTAAGTTGGACTAGACTCCCAGAGGGGTTCAAAAACTCCCCCACTCTCTTTGATGAAGCCCTCCACAGAGATCTCAACAATTTCAGAACTACACACCCCAAAGTCACCCAGCTTCAATACGTGGATCACCTGCTACTGGCATCCAACACCAAGGAAAACTGAACTGGGACCCAAGCACTATTATCGGAGCTTGCTCAACTCGGGTATAGAGCTTCTGCCAAAATTGCCCAATTTGCCAGCAAGAAGTAATCTTCCATGACTATTTCCTCAGGGGCGGTAAACGATGGCTCACTGAGCCCAGAAAACAAACTGTTGAGCAGATACCAACCCCATCTTACAGCAGACAACTAAGAGAGTTTCTTGGGATTGCTGGGTTTTGCAGGTTATGGATAAATGGGTTCGCGTCCTTAGCTGCTCCTTTATACCCGCTGTTAAAGGGAGATGCCCAATTCCAATGGACCCCTGAGTAACAGGAAGTTTTAGATAACATCTAAGGACACTGACACTGAACGCCTCAACTTTACTGAGCTCAGCCTGCAATTACAGAAAGCCCTACACTAAGTTAAAAATGTACGTCAACTCACTCACCTTGGTTCAAAGAAACTGCAGGCACTCCTGTAGGATTAAGAACAGAGTTTTCCACTAACCAACACACAGCGAAAGAAAAAAACTGAACCGGTAACAAAAGCCTGTTGGGTCAGTCAATTGTTTAATGCTTACCCTTCCAAGTTTCTTAGAGGAAAGCACCTATGAGGAACCAGACCAGGACAATTCTGGGAAGTGGGCATTACTGAAATTAAGCCAGCAAGGTATGGACTTAAATATCTCCTAGTCTTTGTAGATACATTTTCAGGATGGATTGAAGCCTTACACACACACACACACACACACACACACACACAGAAAAAAAAAAAAAAAAACAAAACAAAAAAAAAAAACAACGGCCCAAATGGTTCTCAAGAAGATCCTGGAAGATATTTTTCCAAGATATGGTCTGTTTAAGGTAATAGGGTCTGATAATGGACTTGTGTTCATGGCCCAGGTAAGTCACGTGTGGATTAATTGTAAGTTACATTATGCTTATATACCCCAGAGCTCAGGAGAGGTAGAAAAAATAAATAGAACCATTAAAGAGACCTTAACAAAATTAAGCTTAGAGACTGGCATAAAAGATTGGACTATGCTCCTGCCTTATGCACTGTTTCATGCGAGAAATACTCCCTCAGTTTCTTTGTGTAACCTCACCCTCTATGAAATTCTCTATGATGCCCATCATCCAGTAAGGGACCTAATCCCCAACTCTAAGGCCTAACAATCCCTTCCACACCCCTTGCTTGACAGACTTAAAGCCATTGAAAGAACTCAGTGATAACTGTGGAAACAGCTGGCCACTGCCTACCAACCTGGGGACGAGGGGATTCCACATCAATATCAAGTAAGAGACTTCGTCTACATAAGACAACATCAGGTGTCATTCCTAGAACCCCGCTGGAAAGGAACATACCAGGTGCTACTTATAACACCTACAGCGGTAAAAGTAGACAGAATCACTTTTTGGATCCATGCCTCTCATCTAAAGCCTTCGCTGTGTCCAGACTCTGGTTGGAAACTGGAAAAGACTGGTAACCATTTCAAATTTCGTATTCGCTCTGTGGACAAGACTGTAGACTCTCAACTTGGCCACCAGTACTCCTAACCCTCATCAGCCTGTTCAGCAGTGAAGGCTGATCTCAAATCTTACTAGACAAGAAGTATGGTATATCTCGCATACAGCCCCCTTAGGGACCTGGTGGCTATCTCTCCACCCAGACATTTTTCAGCTTGGTATACGTCTTTCCTATTGAGATAACCCTGATGAAGAGGATCCCACTAAAGTTTCATTAAATCCCTTCCGTTCCATAGATAATTGAAACAAACATTATGGATGCACAGAAACGCGAGCCAGATTCAGGTTGGCTAGCCTAGATTACGATGTATGCCCGGCGGACTATCAAAGCCACAAACAGCCATGGCTGTGTGGGGGAAAAGCCAACTTCTTGTGTAACTCATGGGGATGTGAGCATACCGGGGCTGCCTGGTGGAACCCAAACTCCTCATAACATTCAGTACACAGCATTGGCCATATTACCAATTAGACAACCAAAAGCTATGGCCCCCAGAGGGTTCTCTAGATCCTCAAATTCTGCGTGACATTTTTAACTTCGGCAAGTGCTCAAAAGGGGAAAATTCCCCTATGCGGAATCCTTTTCCCTCCTTCACTCACATCCTGTACTATGCTTCTCCAATAGTTCCTCACCCTCAGTCTTCTGCTCTAGAGTCTCTGCTGTCACTCCCACCTCAGCAACGTGATTTCTCACCTCCAATTACTAGATCAAAAACCCAAACCTCTGCCAGTTCTCAGACCATTGCCCCCTTGCTGAGGTAGCAGGTACCGAGGTACCCCTCCACTCACTCACTCCTCTCTTTTTCTGTCTGTGCCTGCACTAGGTTCCACCAAGTCCTCTAAGAAGCTAAACCAAAGCTCAAACCAGCTGAGAAGAGCCCTCAGACCCCTCTCCAAGATGTAATAAAAATGGCCTTTAAAGTTGCTTTGTCATCACTGAAAACAGGTTTCTAAAAATTTAAAGTCCCTCAGGGGTTTTTGGAATACTCACTCCCATCTTCACCTCTGCTCTACCTGTTCTACTGCTCAAGTTTTGTTCTAGGAAAATCCCAAACCCCTTTTCCATTATTCTTTTACATCTCATCTTCCTCATTCTCAGATCCACGGAGCTGCTCTCAGCCTCACCTTCCCAGTCTTCCCCCTCTGTACCAGGTCCATAGATATGTCTTAAATAACCTTCTCCAGAAGTCTTCACCGAGGCTTACATTAGGTCTTTCAGCAAAAGAGTCCCTCTGAAAGAGTTCAATGTAGATAAACTTCCACTTTTCGTGTTGCCCTGTTCTACTTGGCCACTGGCTGGAAAAATCACCACCCCTAAGCTTGACACCGCCTTACTAGGTTTTCACAAAATATGTGAACAATGCCTCTGGCCTTGAGCTGGGGCTTCACAGAGATGACTACATTTCTAAGATAAAAAAGTTACCAACTGGGCTTCATGGTGACACCTGGCAGGGAGAAAAAAAAGAGACAAAAAAGCTCTCCCTTTCCAAGGTGTCCTTGAAAAGTTAACTTGCCCAGAACAGAGGAACAAAAACAGAAACAAAAACTGATTTCTGTGAATTTCTACAGACTGTGAACTTCTGATCCACTTCCCTTACACGTTGGGTACAAATTCTAAAACTACCAAAACTTGGGGTTCAGGGGATTAATTGATTACAACAGAAGCAATGCCCTCTAAATCCGGATGCAACCAAATAAGGCTGTTTTCCTGTGTTTGGTGCTATCTTAGGTCCCTTTCCTTGTCCATCCCTACAACAGTATAATTCTATACACTTTAACATTATTTATGTTTTCATAAAATGGTCAATATATGTGATTAATTATGTAATGATGCAGATGTTTTCCAGAGTTCTCTATCATGACGTAGGTTCATTTAAAGATCAAATAGGGGGGCATACAACCCGGTTCCAGCGGGAACCTGTATCCCTCACTTTAGCCATCCTATTAGAAATAATAGTTGCTTAAGGGGTGGGCTAGTCCATGAGACACAACAAAGACACAATTAGAAGCAGAAATAGGCCAAACCTTAAAGACATTAAAAACCGACATCACAGCTTTACAGGAATTTTAACCTCTCTCTTTCTGAAGTTGTTTTACAAAGCAGGCGAGTGTTGGACCTCCTCTTCATGAGAGAAAGGTGCCTTTTTGCTTGCATTGAGGGAAGAATGTTGTTTTTGTGCCGACAATACTGGAGTTGTAAAAGAATCTATGAATAAATTAAGAAAACGACTTGAAGAGCGTCAAAGAGAGACAGAGGCCCCAAAAGGGAGGTTTGAGTCTTGGTTCACATAGTGACCTGATTAACTGCGCTTTTATCTGCCATGGCCGGTCCATTAAAATTCCTCATATTATTGCTAACTGTAGGACCCTGTTTGCTCAACCGTGTAGTTTTCTTTCTAAACCAAATCGAACCTGTTATTAATCCTAACCATACACTGTTCTCTCAATCTAATTTTACAGAAGAGCAGGGACAGAATTGGTATTAAAATACAGGAAAATAGAGGATCTTCCACCTGCTGAAAACCTCAAAGGTCCACGTAGAAATGATCCCTGGAGAAGATGTAGGCAAGTATGAAGGACCTGAGAGAGCAAAAGTCTTCCATGGCAAACAACCTGCTCAGGATGAAGGGATGTGTCTGAATCAGCCACTCTCTTCTTAATGTAGAGAAGATGGACCAAAGCAGGCATGTGTTGAGAGCTGCTCCTGCATGCCTATGGTTGACATACCTCTCTGACCTGTGAAAGTGTCACAGGAAGTAGGAGCAGCCTCCCTCTCATGGAAACCTTGGAAGCAACTGTTAGGACAAAGTTGTTGCCAAGGCAGTGACCTCATTCAGTTCCAAAATTAAGTGACTTCACCTAACTTCCTTGGTGATGGAACTCTCTGAACTTGGAATCCAGGAAGCCAGGCACCCAGAGCCAGTCCCAGTCCCAGTCCCAGTGGTCAAACTTATTTTGATTTACCAAGGACAGACTCAGTCTTTCTTGGGACCTATTGATGTAAGGATGGCCAAATGCAAGGAAAGCTATGAAGAGGGGCCTTTCCTGAGAAAGCACGCAGTGGCTCACCGCTGGCTCCTGACAACTTCACAGAGTTGGCCAAAAGACCAGATTTGAGACAGAACAGGCTATTTCCAGGGAACATAATAAGGCCCACCAGACAGAGGACACTCCGGATAGTCACAGACCTACTTGGGGGAAGGAGGTGCCTTTGTGGTGTGGGTGTGGGTTTGTGGTTTTGTCTCATGTTCTGAGAATAGGTATGAAAGGCGGTTTGTTTTGTTTGGAGTGAACTGTTTCTAGTAAGTCGTTTGACAAGGCGAGAATTTCTATGTCTGTGTATCCCACTGTGTCCGTGGTTGTAGACATTAGAAAACAGAATGCATCAATTAATATGTCCTGTCTAGTAGAAAGCTTCACAGCATTCATCCTGCCCTATTTATGAATGAACTCCAGCTTGCCTTATTGATGTGCAACACCTGCTATCTTCCTTAGTTTCTGTTTTATTCCTGAATTCTGGCCACTCTCCAGAATAGGTTCATGGTTTTCTGTTTAAGATATGTGCAACCTCGAAGCTCTGTGACATGACCATGTTCTGTATAGCTGAAGGGAATGGTGAGCATCTCAGAAAACTCAGATATCAGTGTGACAAGGAAAGTCTTAGTGGAGAAACCCTGCTTGGGGCCTTTTGTTTACCTACTCTTCTGTTGCCCTGAATGTCAGGAAGGTCTTTTCCTCAGTCCACCACTTTGTGAAGCCTGAAGAAAACAGTTTTCAAATGGAAATGAATGGGCATTACCTGTGGCTCTTTGCTTAATTGCTTTGGAAAGGATGTGTCTGAATCAGCTTATTTACCCTGTGTGAGGCTGTGGCTTAGATTCTCAGGTCCTGATGGATCTAAAGAAAGATCCCATGTCTACATCCAAAACCAAAAAGGCCAAAAGAGCAGTCCTTGTGGATGAAGTCTCTCGCCTTCCTCTGTAACTTTCCTGACCTCCATCAAGTCAGATTAGGGATCCTTTGGGTCAAATGAGTTCTTCAAAGCCTTGCAGAGTCTAGCCCATAGTTGCTTGGGTTTTCTCAAGACTCCAATTCACATAAAGAATCCAAACCCCACAGTCATTTGGCCTCAAATTGAAGAAGCGGAGCAGTATTAACGGGAGGCCTATTTAATCTCTTCTGGTTCACAAGAAGGGTGTCCAGGCCACCCTGAATTTAGGGAAATTAGGTGCAAAAGAGCTTATATTGGACACTGTCTTGGGCTATGCCCCTCATGGAAAACTCCAGCCATAGTGGAGTTTATTGTGAGTGTCTATATGGAAGAAGATGGGCGCCACGTTGGAGTGTTTTGGTTTAAATTGTGGTCATTTGGGTGGCGGTTGGAAGAGATGACTTGGTCCACATGTTCTTGAATTCTGGTGTGATTCCCTTAGAGTCTGAGTTCTTCAACTGACCTCAGAGAAGTATTGCCATGAATAGTGTTGAGATTTTTGGAAGCCAGGCATGAGCATCGCCCTTGGAAACTGAGTTCTAGGCCCAGGGTGGCTTTCCACAGAGCACTGAGCCTCTCAGCCAGGATACCACAAATTTTATTCTGAAAGACTTGGCACCCATAGTTGAGAGTCAAAACTCATATGGACCTCACATTGTAGACCTAAATGGGCATAGCATCATATGATCTTTTGGCCACTCTTTGGGAAGCCTTACCTGTGAGTGTTCTCCAGAGATTTCATTGAAATGAGCTTCCTAACCATTTAATGGTTCCTGAAAAAATTGAAACTCACAGTGCCTCCAACTTCATCCTTAAAAAATGGCTAGATAAATACCATGAAATTTTTGAATTTCCCATCACCAGGTGGCACTGGAAAACCTTTTGATGTCCTGTTGCTGATCATGAATATACCAGACAGTGCCTTGATTGACTGGGTTTCATGTAAATGGTGTAGAACAGAGATGCCAGTAAGTTGGACTTTGTTGAGTAGTAGGTTAGAGCAGTGGTGGGCAGGTATGTGATAAAACATCTGTGGTGGGGCCATGTGAATCTTCCATTGGCTTCCAAATGGCTTGTGACTGACATGGTGCAGCCAGCAGAACCTTCCATGTAAAGGCAAGTTGTTATATGGAGAGGTTTCAGGACATTGTTCAGAATCAGGTTGCTATGGTCAAGGGGGCAAGATATGTGGGATAGGATCCTGTTTCTTGTATCCTCCTGCAAAACCTGACCCACCATACATGACAGAACTTCCTCTTGCATTGTGACCCAGTTGAACTCCTTGTATTTTGTGAAGCAAATACCAAACTCTCAGTGCAGCAGGAAGAAACACCACAAAAATGGAAGATGACCATATGCCTTCACAGTGCACACCGGCACACATTTAGCCCCCAGTGGCCACAGTTTATCTAAAAAGAGAATTCAGCACTGCTGCCTCATGTACATTGGGAAATAAGAAACCATGTCCTCCAGGTCTCATAAATGCAGACCAAGCTTTTATGGTCTCCCTAGAAAGGAAGCTAAAGCTCTTGACAACAACATATTTTTCAAGTGCCCAACCTCACAGGCAGTTTCTCAAGAAGTCTCTAGGCCAGCAGACCTCCATGTTTGTGGAGTTTTTACCCTGTCCCATACTTTTGGAATCTACTCTACCACTTCCAAGGTTGTGAGCTCCTGAGCATATTGCATTCCACAAATTTATTCACAGATTTTCTAAATCTTCTCCTCTAATTGTGTCTTACTTGGGGTGAAGGGATTGTCAAGGCATTGTTCTGGTTGAGAGTGGGAATAATTTTGTGTAGCACATATTTACATACACATTGGATTCATTGTTCAATTTTCCATTCGAAATACTGAATCCTTGACACTAACCCATACCCTACTAGACTCTGACTATTAATTCTAATATGATGGAGAAAAATAACTGAAACAGAATAGAAATACTAGCACTTCAGAAGAGGCATGGTGTATAGTTGGTCTTGTCTTTTGCATGATATAGGGTAGGAGTTATAAATCTTGTCAATTTTTTGTTGAAATAGTTCTGCATGTGTTTTTAAAGTTAACACATCTGTGAATTCCTGTCTCCATTTTTCTGTAGCCTATTCAGCACATGTATTTTTATACGCACATATAGAATCCTACCTGGTATCACACGTATATTCTTGAGAGGTGGCTAACTTGGCAGATACAAAGTGTGAGAAGAGATCACTCCTCATTAATACTTTTGGAACTGAAAATTCAGACTATGAGTGAGCTTCTTAGTTCAAGAACATTATACATAAATCCATGTTCAGTAAAATTAATATTTTTGGATCTGTGGATGATATATATTTCACAATGAATTTTAATTGGCATATATATTGCTACTTTTTAATGTCTCTGTGTGTGTTTTGTGTTTGTGTGTGCGTGTGTGTGTGTGTATATATATATATATATATATATATATATATATATATATATATATACTCTCTAGATTTTTCAAAATATAAAATATATGTGTCCTATTATACACTCCCTAAATTCATTCTTGTTCATGTATGTGGTTTTATGTTAAACTTTTCATAAGATTATTTTAAAAATATTCATCCACCTGAAATACATATTTGTTTTCTAGTACTAAAATGTTACTTCAGTGAATGGTGCAAACAAATCCTTATATTTTTACAGTAGCTGACCCACTTTAACATCAATGCAAGTAGATTCCTATGGGACATGATGTGTATTTTGACGTTCATATTTATTAAACACTGGTACATTACTATTTCTGCAGTTTTTGTACATCATAGAATATACATTTCATCCACAAGTTCACAAATTTAAAGAAATTTGTAGCACATTCAATCACTTCCTGCTTCAGAACATATGTATTCCTCCTTGTTTTTGACTGGTCATTTCATGAGACTTCTTTCCAAACACATTATTTTCGATTTCCATAATCAATTTTGAAGCAAAATTCACACACTCTTTATGATAAACCACAACCGTAATATTACCATTAGATGTATTACTGGTTGGAATGAATGTATATATATCAATATATGATTCCTGTGTATTTTCAGATATCAATTCAATTTAAAGTTGGAACAAGTTATATTATTTATTCGCAGTATGGTCTATTCATGCATTATCTCTATATTCATACATACATGGTACACCTATATGTACCTCCAATACTAATTTATACCCCTTCAAAATATTGCTCCAAGAAATGGTGCAAGAAAGACTCATGTCACTTGATCTACATATACGTTTCATCACAGTAATATTCTGGCCACAAAATGCAAAGTCACACTTACGATTGTACCAAAGCCTAAATGGAATGTGAGTATGGGTTATGAAAATCACCCATGTCCACGTTGCCTAATGCTCTCAAATGTCAATCCTATTGGTGACTACATATTTGTTACTTCCTAAGATTATATATTCAATCTCAAGCCTGTTGAAAGTGTCTATTGCTATCACTCACTTTATACTTTGCCTGATTTCCTAATGTCGCTATTGATATCTGCTTTCCTACATATTTTCCCCATTTCATCACTGTGACTGACTCTTCACATGTGCTGACATTTACATTTTCTGTCTACCTGAAAACCTATTGCTAAAGATCTATTTGTCCAAATGCTATACTCACACTTTTTTCTAATCCTACCAACTATCTTCCTAATCCTACCGACTCTCCCTCTTTGAATGGTTGTTCTCCTCAACATTCAATCATCCAAGGTATCAGGTCCTATGCCATTGTGTATAGATTTATCTGAGACATCTGTGCAGAACATAATTAAATGCTAAGTATCCCAATCAAGGACCTAATGCCCTTCTGGGCTTCAAATGTTACCGAGATTTCTGTTTTCATTCATATATTTCACCTATATAATCTTATATATATCGCAGGTTCCCAATACCATTATTCATCCAGCAGAATGATCCTAACCCAAATCAAACATGTTATTAACCGTAACCATACACTGTTCCCTCAATCTAACTTTACAGAATAGCAGGGACAGAGTTGGTCTTACAATACAGGAATGTAGGAGATCTTCAACCTGCAGAGAACCTCAAAGGTCCATGCAGAAATGATCCCTAAAGAAGATGTAGGCAGCTATGAAGGACCTGAGAGTGCGAAAGTCATCTTTCATGACAAAAAAAAAAAAAAAAAAAAACAGGTCAGGATGAAGGGATGTGTCTGAAGCAGTCTCTCTCTTCTTAATGTAGAGAAGATAGACCAAACCAGGCTTGTGTGGAGAGCTGTTCCCGGGTGCCTGTGGTTGATATTCCATTCTAGCTTGTGAAAGTGTCATAGGAAGTAGGGGCAGGATCCATCTCAGGGACCCTTGGAAGCAACTTTTAAGACAAAGTGGTTGCCAAGGCAGTGACCTCATTCAGTTCTAGACGAAGTGACCTATGTCACTTTCTTGTTGATGGAACACTCTGAACATGGGATCCAGGAAGCCAGGCACCCTGAGGCAGTCCCAGTCCAAGTTCCAGTGGTCTCAAATGTTTGGATTTAAGAAGGACAGAGTCAGTCTTTCTTGGCAACTAAATTGAAGATGGACAAATGCCAGGAAAGCTCTGAAGAGGGGCTTTACCTGAGAAAACAGGCATTGGCTCACCGCTGGCTCCTAATAACATCACAGTTTTGGCCAAGGAGACCAGATCTGACATAGCACAGCCCGTTTCGGGGGAACATAGTATGGCCCACCAGTCAGAGGACGCTCTGGATAGTCACAGACCTATTTGGGGAAAGAAGGTGCCTTTGTGGGTGTGTGTGTGTGTGTGTTTTTGATTTTGTCTCATGTTTTGAGAATATGTAGGAAAGTCGGTTTGTTTGGTTTGGAGTGGACTGTTTCTAGTAAGTCCTTTGAGAAGGCGAGTGTTTCTATGTCTGGATATCCCACTGTGTCCGTGGTTGTAGACAATAGAAAAGAGAATGCATCAATAGATGTGTCCTGTCTAGTAGAAATCTTCGCAGAATTCATCCTGTCCAATTTATGAATGGACTGCAGGTTACCTTATGGATGGGCAACACCTACTACCTTCCTACATTCGTGATTTCTTCCTGAATTCTGGCCACTCTCCCATAGGCTCATGGTTTTGTGTTCAAGATATGTATCTCCTCCACAATCTGGGACATGACCATGTACTGGATAGCTGAAGAGAATGGTGAATATCTCAGAAAACTCAGATATCAGTGTGACCAGGAAAGTCTCAGTGGAGAAAATCTGCTTTGGTATTTTGCTTACCTATTGTTCTGTTGCCCTGAATGTAAGGAAGGTCTTTGCCTAAGGCCCCACATTTCCAATGCCTGAAAAAAACAGTTTTCAAATGGAAATAAATGGGCATCACCTGTGGCTCCTGGCTTAATTGCTTTGCAAAGGGATATGTCTGAATCAGCCTCTCAGGGCAGTTTGAGATTATCGCTTAGATTCTCAGCACCTGATGGATCTAAAGAAAGATCCCATGTGTGCATCCAAATCCAAAATGGCCAAAAGAGAAGTCATTGTGATGAAGTCTCTTGCCTTCCTCTGTAAGGTTCCTGATCTCCATCAAGTGATAACAGGGATCTTTGGGTCAACTGAGTTCTTCAAGCCCTGCAGAGGCTAGCCCATAGGTGCTTGGGTTTCCTTATGACTGCAAATCACATAAAGAAACTATACCCGACAGTCAGTATGCCTCAAATTGGAAAAGCGGAACAGTATTAATGGCATGCCTCTTTGATCAGTCCTGGTTCACATGAACGTTGTCCAGGAAACACTGACTTTAGACAAATGAAGGGCAAGGGAGCTTATTTTGACATTGTCTTGGGCTGTGTGCCTCATAAAAACTTCCAGCGAAGGTTATGATGAGTGACTATATGGAAGAAAATGAGGGCCATGTGGGAGTGTTTTGGTTTTAATTCTGGTCATTGGTGTGGCGGTTGGAAGAGATGACTGGGTCAACTGGTCTTGAACTCTGGTGTGTTTCCACGTAGAGACTGAGTTTTGAAACTGATCTCAGAGAAGTATTGCCAAGAATTGGGTTGGGATTCTAGGAGGCCACGCATGAGAGTCGCCCTTGGAACCTGAGATCTAGGACCAGGGTGGCTTTCCACAAAGAACTGGGAATCTCAGCCTGGATATCACATGATTTTATTCTGAAAGACTTGGCAGCCATAGTTGAGAGTCAAAAGACATAGGACCTCACATTGTAGACCTCAATGGTCCTGGCTTCAAGTGACCTTTGTCCACTCTTTGGAAAGCCTTGCCTGTGAGAGTTCTCTAGAATTTTCTTTGAAATGAACTTTCTCAACATTTAATGGTTCCTGAATAATTTAAATCCACAGTGCATCCAACGTCATCCTTGAAAAAATGGCTAGATAAATAACACGAAATTTTTGAAATTTCCATGACCAGGTGGAACTGCAGAAACTTTCGATGTCCTGTTGCTTACCATGAGTGTACCAGACAGTGCCTTGATTGACAGGGTTTCATGAAATTTGTTTAGAACAGAGAAGCCAGTATTTTGGAGTCTGCTGAGTAGTGGGCCTAGAGCAGTGGTGGAGAGGTGTGTGATAAAACATCATGGTGGGGCCATTTGTATCTGTCATTGGCTTCCAAATGGCTTGTAACTGACAGAGTGCAGACATCAGACCCTTATATGTAAAAGCATCTTGTTATATGGCGTAGTTTCAGGGCAATGTTCAGAATCAGGTTGCTATGGACAAGCGGGCAATCTTTGAGAGATAGAAGCCTGGTTGGTGAATTTTCTTGCAGACCCTGACCCACCACACGTGACAGAACTACCTCAAGCACTGTTTCCCAGTTGAACTCCTTGTATTTCGTGAAGCATGAACCAAACTCCAAGTGCAGCAGCAAGAAACACCACGAAAAGTGGAGGATGACCAAATGGTTTCACAGTCCACACGGGGAGACAATAAGCCCCCAGTGCCCACAGTTTACCTACAAAGAGAGAATTCAGCACTGCTGCCTCGTGTTCATTGGAAAATAAGAAATGTTGTCCTCCAGGTCTCATAGATGCAGACACAGCTTTGAGGGTCTCACTACAAAGGAAGCTTAACTCCTGACAACAACCTACATTTCAGTGCCCAATTTCACTGGCAGTTTCTCAAGAAGTTTTAGGCAAGCAGAGCTTCATGTTTGTGGAGTGTGTACCCTGTCCTTACTTTTGGAAACTCCTATTCCACCTCCAAGTTTGTGCACTCCTGAGCATTTTCTATTCCAAAAATGTAATCACAGATTTTGTAACTCTTCTACTCTAATTGTGTCTCCCTTGGGGCGAAAGTAATGACAAGGCATTGTTCTGGATGAGAGTCAGAAGATTAATTTTTCTATTTTCCATTTGAAATTCTGAATCCCTGACACTAACCCATATTCTACTAGACTCTGACTACTAATCCAAATATGATGGAAGAAAATAACCCAAACAGTACATAAATATTTGCAGTTCAGAGTTGGACTTGCCTTTTGCATGATAAAGGGTAGGTGTTATAAATCTATTCAATATTTAATTGAAATAGTTCTCCATGTGTTTTTAAAGTTAACAAATATGTGAATTACTGTCTCCCATTCTCTGGAGCTTATTCAGCACATGTATTTTTATATGCACCAATAGAATCCTACAAGGTATCACACGTACATCCTTGTGAGGTATATGACTTAGCAGATACAAAGTGTGAGAAGTGATCACTCCTCCTAAACGCTGTTGGAACTGAAAATTCAACCTATGGGTGAGCTTCCCAGTGGAACAACATTATACATAAACCCATGTTCACTAAAATGAATGTTTTTGCATCTTTATGATATATATTTCATGATGAATTTCGATTGGCATATATATTGCTACTTTTTAATGTCTGTGTTTGTGTGTGTGTGTGTGTGTGTGTGTGTATATGTATATATATATATATATATATATATATATATATATACTCTCCATATTTTTAAAAATATGAAATATATGTGTCTTATATACACTCCCTAAATTCATTCATGTTCATGTATGTGGATTAATAATCAACTTTTCACAAGATTATTCTTAGAAATATTCATCCACCCGAAATACATATTTGTTTCCTAGTACTGAAAACTAACTTCAGTAAAAGGTGCATACAAATCCTAATATGTCTGCTTTAACTGACCCAGTTTAACATCAATGCATGTAGGTTCCTATGGGACATGATGTGTATTTTGACATTAATTTTTATTCGACACTGGTACATTACTATTTCTTCAGTTTATGCAAATCTCAGTATATATATTTTATTCACTAGTTAGCAAATTTATAGGCATTTGTTTCACTTTCAATCACTTCCTGCTCCAGAACACATGTATTCCTCTATGTTTCTTGACTGGTCTATTCATGAGACTTTTTACCAAATATATTATTTTCGATTTCCATAATCAATTTTGAACCAAAACTCACACACCCTTCATGATAAACCATAATCCTAAGATTATCGTTAGATATATAACTGGTTGGAATGAATGATTGCATATCAATATAAAATTTCTTATAAATTTTCAGATATTTATTCAATCCATTATTTAAAGTGGATCCAGTTATATTATTTATTCACAGTATGGTCTATTCATGCATTATGTCTATATTCATTGAAACAGGGTACACCTATTTGTACCCCCATACTAATTTGTAAGTCTTTAAAATATTGCTCGCAGAATTGGTGGAAGAAATACTCTTTCCACCTGATCTACATACACATTTTATTACAGAAATATTCTGGACACAAAAAGCAAAGGTCACACTTAAAATTGTACCAAAGCGTAAATGGAAAGTGAGCATGGATTACTAAAAACATCCATGTCCAGGTTGCCTAATGCTCTCAAATATCAATTCTATTTTTGACTACATATTTGTTTCTTCTTAAGATTATATATTCAACTTCAAACCTGTTGAAAATGTCTAACCCTATCACACAATTTATACTTTGCTTGATTTCCTAATGTCTCTATTGATATCTGCTTTCCTATATTTTTCCCCAGTTCATCATTGTGACTGACTCTTCACATGTGCTTACATTTACATACACTCTCTACCCGAAATCTTATTGCGAAAGAATTTTGGTCCAAATCCTATACTCATTCTTCTTTCTAAACCTACCAACTACCTTCCTAATCCTACCGACTATCAGTTTTTGACTGGATGTTCTCTTCAACATTCAATATCCAAGGTACAAGGTACGATGCCAGTGTATATTGATTTATCTGAGACATCTGTGCTGCACATTACTCAAAGCTAAGTATCCCACTCAAGTCCCCAATGCCCTTCTGGGCTTCAAATCTTACCTAGATTTCTGCTTTCATACTTATGTTTCACATATATACTCTTGTAAATATTGCATTTTGCCAATACCATTATTCATCCCGCAGAATGATTTGTAACCCAAATTGAACATGTTATTAACCCTAACCATACACTGTTCCCTCAGTATAACTTACTTAAGAGCAGGGACAGTGTGGGTCTTACAATATAGGAATGTAGATGATCTTCCACCTGCTGAGAACATCAAAGATCCATGGAGAAATGATCCTTGCAGAAGATATAGGCAGCTATGTAGGACCTGAGAGAGCAATAGTCATCTTCCATGGCAAACAACCTGGTCAGGATTAATTGATAGTCTGAATCAGCCTCTCTCTTCTTAATGAAGAGAAGATGGACTCAACCAGGCCTCTGTGGAGAGCTGTTCCCTGGTGCCTATGGTTGATATACCATTCTAACTTCTGAATGTGTCCCAGGATGTTGGGGCAGCCTCCATCTCATGGGAACCCTGGATGCAACTGTTAGCACAAAGTGGTTACCAAGGTAGTGACCATATTCAGTTCCTGAAAGAAGTGACCTCACTTCACTTCCTTGGTGATGGAATTCTCTGAACCTGGGATCCAGGAAGGAAGGCACCCAGAGCCAGTCCCACTCCCAGTTCCAGTGGGCTAACTTGTTTGCTTTTCCCAAAGACATAGTCAGTCTTTCTTGGTACCTACTGATGTGAGGATGGAAAAATGCCAGCAGAGCTCTGATGAGGGGCCTTTCCTGAGAAAGCAGGTAGTGGCTCACCTTTGGCTCCTGACAACTTCACAGAGTTGGACAAGGAGACCAGATCTGAAACAGGACAGGCCATTTTGGGGGAACATAATATGGCCCACCAGTCAGAAGACACTCCGGATAGTCACAGACCTATTTGGGGGAAGTAAGTGCCTTTGCCGTTGTAGGTGTGAGTTTGTGGTTTTTTCTCATGTTCTGAGAATAGGTAGGAAAAGTGGTTTGTTTGGTTTGGAGTGGACGGTTTCTAGTAAGTCGTTTGACATGGTGAGTGTTCCTAGGTCTGTGTATCCCACTGTATCCGTGGTTGTAGACATTAGAAAAGAGAATGCATCAATGGATGTGTTGTCTCTAGTTGAAAGCTTCTCCGCATTCATACTGCCCAATTAATGAATGGACTGCAGCTTGCCTTATGGATGGGCAACATCTACTATCTTCTAAAGTCCCTGTTTTCTTCGTGAATTCTGGCCACTCTCCAGAATAGGCTCATGGTTTTGTTTCCCAAATATGTAACACCAAAAGATTCTGTGACATGGCCATGTACTGGATTGCTGAAGGGAATGGGAGCATATAAGAAAACTCAGATTTCAGTGTGACCAGTAAAGTCTCAGTGGAGAAACCCTTCTTTGGGCCATTTGCTTACTTCTATTTCTATTACCCTGAATGTCAGGAAGGTCTTTGACTCAGGCCACGCCTTTGTGTAGCCTGAAGAAAACTGTTTTCATATGGAAATGTATGGACATCACCTGTGGCTCTTTGCTTAATTGATTTGGAATGAAATGTGTCTGAATCAGCCTCTTGTCCTTGTATGAGGTTGTGGCTTTGATTCTCAGCACCTGATGGATCTAAAGAAAGATCCCATGTGCTTCCAAAACTAAAATGGCCAAAAGAGCAGTCATTGTTGATGAATATTTTTGCCTTCTTGTTTTAGGTTCCTGACCTCCATAAAGTGAGAATAGGGATCCTTTGGGTCAAATGAGTTCTTGAAATCCCTGCAGAGGCTAGCCCATATTTGCTTGGGTTTTCTCATGACTCCAAATCACATAAAGAATCTATACCCTACAGCCAGTAGGCCTCAAATTGGAGAAGTGGAACACTTTAACAGCAGGAATATTTGATCATTCCTGGTTCACAGGAAGAGTGTCCAGGCCATCATGATTTTAGGCAAATGAGGGGCAAGTGAGCTTATTTGGGCTCATAGAAACCTCCAGCTGGAGGTTATGATGAGTGTCTACATGGAAGAAGATGATGGCCCTGTGGTAGTGTTTTAATTTTAATTGTGGTCATTTTTTGGCGGATGGAAGGGATGACTGGGTCCACCTGGGCTTGAACTCTGGTGTGATTCCCCTTAGAGACTGAGTTCTGAAACTGACCTCAGAGAAGTATTGCCATGAATTGTGTTGGGATTTTAGGAGGCCACGCATGAGACTCACTCTTGGAAACTGAGATCTAGGCCCAGGGTGGTTTCCACAGAGGCCTAAGAATCTCAGCCAGGATATCACATGATTTTATTCTGAAAGACTTAGCACCCATATTTGAGAGTCAAAACACACATGGACCTCACATTGTAGATGTCAGTTGGCCTGGCTTTAGGAGACCTTTTGGCAACTGTTTGAGAAGCATTGACTGTGAGAGTTCTCCAGAGCGTTCATTGCAATGAACTTTCTCAACACTTAATGGTTCCTGAATGAATTGAAACCCACAGTGCCTCTAACTTCATCCTTGAAAAATTTCTAGATAAATACCATGAAATTTTTGAAATTCCCATGACCAGGTGGCACTGCAGAAACTTTTGATGTCCTGTTGCTGATCATGTGTTTACCAGATAGTGCCTTGTTTTTGACTGGGTTTCATGAAAATGGTGTAGAACAAGAGAAGCGAGTAATTTGGAGCCTGCTGAGTAGGGGGCCTATAGCAGTGGTGGGCAGGTGTGTGATAAAACATCATGGTGGGGCCATGTGAATCTGCCATTGGCTTCCAAATTTTTTGTGACTGATATAGTGCAGACATCAGACCCTTATATGTAAAGGCATCTTGTTAAATGGAGAGTTTTCAGGGCAATATTCAGAATCAGGTTGCTATGGTTATTGGGGCAAGCTATGTGGGATACAAGCCTGGTTGGTGCATTCTCCTGCAGACCCTGACCCACCACACGTGACAGAACTCCCTCCAGCACTGTATCTCAGATGAACTTTTTATGTTTTGTGAAGCAAATACCAAATTCCCAGTGCAGCAGCAAGAAATACCACGAAAAGTGGAGGATGACCAAATGCCTTCACAGTCCCCACTGGGAGACACTTAGCTTCCAATGGACACAGTTTAGCTACAAAGAGAGAATTGAGCACTGCTGCCTCATGTTCATTGGAATATAAGAAACCATGTCTTTCGGTTACATAGATGCAGACCCATCTATGATGGTCTCACTACAAAGGAAGCTAAAGCTCATGACAACAACATATATTTCAAGTGCCCAACCTCAGAGGCCATTTCCCAAGAATTCTTAGGCCAGCAGAGCTCCTTTTTGTGGAGTGTTTACCCTGTCCTTTACTTTTGGAAACTCCTCTACCACCTCCAAGGTTGTGAACTCCCGAGCATATTCCATTCCATATATGTATTCATAGATTTTCACACTTTTCTACTCTAATTGTGTTTTACTTGGGGCGTAGGTAATGTCAAGGCATTGTTCTGGATGTGAGTGGGAAGATTTTTGTGTAGCACATATTTACATACACATTGGATTCATTTTTCAATTTTCCATTTGAAATACTGAATCCCTGACACTAACCCATACCCTACTAGTCTCTGACTAATAATCCTAATATGATGGTGAAAAATAAGCCAAAAACAGAAGAAACACAAGCAGTTCAGAGGACGCATTGTGTATAGTTGGAATTGCCTTTTGCATTATATAAAGTAGGAGTTATAAGTCTAGTCAATTTTTTTGTTGAAATAGTTCTAAATGTGTTTTTAAAATTAGCAAATATGTGAATCCCTGTCTCCCTTTCTCTGTAGCCTATTCAGCACATGTATTTTTATATGCACATATAGAATTCTACCTGATATCACTCGTATACACTTGTGAGGTGGCTGAATTGGCAGATGCAAATTGAGAGAAGAGTTCACTCCTCATAAACGCTGTTGGAACTGAAAATTCAACCTATGGGTGAGCTTCCTAGTTGAAAAATATTATACATGAATCCATGTTCAGTAAAATGAACATTTTTCGATCTGTGGATTATACACATTTCATGATGAATTTCTATTGGCATATATGTTGCTACTTTTTTTTTTCTTTTATTGGTTGCTCAAAACATTACAAAGCTCTTGAATATCATATTTCATACATTAGATTCAAGTGGGTTATGAACTTCCATTTTTACTCCAAATACAGATTGCAGAATCACATTAGTTACACATCCATATTTTTACATAATGCCCTATTAGTTACTGTTGTATTCTGCTACCTTTCCTATACTCTACTATCCCCACTCCCCTCTCTTCCCATCTTCTCTCTCTACCATACCTACTGTAATTCATTTCTCTCCTTGTTTATTTTCCCACAACCTCTTATATGTAATTTTGTGTAACAATAAGTGTCTCTCTCCATTACCATGCAATTTCCCTCTTCTCTCCCTTTCCCTCCCACCTCATGTTTCTGCTTAATGTTAATCTTTTCTTCATGCTCTTCCTCCCTGCTCTGTTCTTAGTTGCTCTCATTATATCAAAGAAGACATTTGGTAATTGTTTTTTAGGGATTGGCTAGATTCACTAAGCATAATCTGCTCAGTGCCATGCATTTCCCTGCAAATTCCATGATTTTGTCATTTTTTAGTGCTGCGTAATTCTCGATAGTATATAAAAGTCACATTTTTTTATCCATTCATCTATTGAAGGGCATCTGGGTTGGTTCCACAGTGTAGCAATTGTGAATTGTGCTGCTATGAAAATCCATGTGGCAGTATCCCTGTAGTACGCTCTTTTAAGGTCTTCAGGGAATAGTCCGAGAAGGGCAATAGCTTGGTCAAATGGTGCTTCCATTCCCAGCTTTCCCAGGAATCTCCATACTGCTTTCCAAATTGGCCGCACCAGTTTCAGTCCCACCAGCAATGTACAAGAGTACCCTTTTCCCCACATCCTCGCCAGCACTTGTTGTTGTTTGACTTCATAATGGCTGCCAATCTCACTGGATTGAGATGGTATTTTAGGGTGGTTTTTATTTGCATTTCTCTTACTGCTAGAAATGGAGAGCATTTTTTTTCATGTACTTGTTAATTGATTCTATGTCCTCCTCTGAGAAGTTTCTGTTCAGGTCCTTGGCCCATTGGGTTATTGGTTATCTTATTGTCTAATTTTCTAAGTTATTTGTATACTTTGTATACTCTGGATATTAGGGCTCCATGTGAAGGGTGAGGACTAAAAATTTGTTCCCATGATGTAAGCTCCATATTTACCTCTCTTATTGTTTCTCTTTCTGAGAAAAAATAATTCAGTTTAAGTAAGTCCCATTTGTTGATTCTTATTATTAACTCTTGTTCTTTGGGTGTCCTATTAAGGAATTTGGAGCCTGACCACACAATATGTAGATCGGAGCCAACTTTTTATTCTATCAGACGCAGAGACTCTGATTTGAATCTAGCTCCTTGATCCACATTGAGTTAACTTTGGTGCATGGCGAGAGGAGGGGATTCAGTTTCATTTTGTTGCATATGGATTTCCAGTTTACCCAACACCATTTGATGAAGATGCTATCCTTCCTCCATTGCAGGCCATTAGCTCCTTTATCAAATATAAGATAGTTGTAGCTTTTTGGATTAGTTTCTGTGTCCTCCATTCTGTACCATTGGTCCACCCGCCTATTTTGGTACCAGTACCATGCTGTTTTTATTATGATTGCTCTGTAATATAGTTTGAAATCTGGTATCGCTATACTGCCTGATTCACACTTCCTGCTTAGAATTGCTTTTGCTATTCTGGGTCTTTTATTTTTCCATTTGAATTTTATGATTGCTTTATCTATTTCTACAAAAAGTTTCTATGGGATTTTGATTGGCATTGCATTAAACCTATAGAGAACTTTTGGTAATATCACCATTTTGATGATGTTAGTTCTGCCTATCCATGAACACGGTATATTTTTCCATCTTCTAAGATCTTATTCTATTTCTCTTTTTAGGGTTCTGTAGTTTGCATTATATAAATCTTTCACCTCTTTTGTTAGGTTTATTCCCAAGTATTTAATTATTTGAGGAAATTGGGAATGCAGTGTTTTGACTCATTTTTGTTTCAGAAGTTTTGTCGCTGATATACAGAAATGCCTTTGATTTATTCATGTTGATTTTGTATCCTGCCACATTGCTGCATTCATTTATGAGTTCTAGTAGTTTTTTCTGTAGACGCTTTTGGGTCTTCTATGTATAGAATCATGTCATCTACAAATAGTGATAATTTAAGTTCTCCTTTTCCTATTTTTATGCCTTTAATGTCTTTCATCTCTCTAATTGCTCTGGCCAGTTTTTCGAGAACTATATTAAATAGAAGTGGTGATAGAGGACATCCCTGTCTTGTTCCAGATTTTAGAGGGAATGCCTTCAATTTTTCTCCATTCAGAATGATGCTAGCCTGAGGATTAACATAGATAGCTTTTACAATGTCGAGGTAAGTTCCTGTTATCCCTAGTTTTTAAAATGTTTTGAACATAAAGAAATGCTCTACTTTGTTGAATGGTTTTTCTGCGTCTATCGAGATGATCATATGGTTCTTATCTTTAAGTCTATTGATGTTGTGAATAACATTTATTGATTTCCATATATTGAACCCTCCTTGCATCTCAGGGATGAATCCAAGTTGATCATGGTGCACGATTTTTTTGATGTGCCTTTCTATCCAATTCGCCAGTATTTTAATGAGGATTTTTGCATCTAGGTTCATCAGAGATATTGGTCTGTAGTTTTCTTTCTTTGAGGTGTCTTTGTCTGGTTTCAGAATCAGGGTGATGTTGGCCTCATAGAATGAATTCGGCAGAGCTCCCAGTTTTTCTATTTCCTGAATAACTTGAGAAGTATTGGTATTAATTCTTCTTTAAAGGTTTTGTAAAACTCTGCTGTATACCCATCCGGTCCTGGGCTTTTCTTGGTTGGTAGTCTTTTGATTGCTTCTTCTACTTCATCCATTGATATTGGTCTGTTTAAATTGTGTGTTTCCTCCTGACTCAGTCTGGGCAAATCATATGACTTAAGAAATTTATCGATGTCTTCACTATTTTCTATTTTATTGGAATACAGGTTTTCAAAATAATTTCTAATTTTCTTCTGTATTTATGTAGCATCTGTTGTAATATTGCCTTTTTCATCCCGTATGTTAGTAATTTGATTTCTCTCTCTTCTTCTCTTTGTTAGCATGGCTAAGGGTCTGTCTATCTTATTTATCCTTTTGAAGAACCACCTTTTAGTTTTGTTAATTTTTTCAATAGTTTCTTTTGTTTCAATTTCGCTATGATTTTAATTATTTCTTGCCTTCTGCTACATTTGCTGTTGTTTTGCTCTTCCTTTTCTAAGGCTTTGAGATGAAGTGTGAGCTCATTTATTTGTTTTTCTTTTCTATTTTGAGGAATGACCTCTAGGCGATGAATTTACCCCTTAAAACTTCTTTTCATTGTACCCCATAGAATCTGATATGTTGTGTCTGTATTTTCATTTATCTCTAAGATTTTTTTGATTTCCTCCTTTATGTCTTCTGTAACCCATTGATCATTCAGTAACATATTGTTCATTTTGGATGTGATGTATGATTTTTTCTTCCTTCTTTTATCATTGGTTTCCAGTTTCATTCCATTATGATCACAAAAAATTCATGGTATTATCTCCACCCCTTTATATTTACTGAGGGTTGCCCTATGGCATACCATATGGTCTATTTTTGAGAAGGATCCATGTGCTGCTGAGAAAAAAGTATATCCACTTGATGATGGTTGATATATTCTATATATGTCAGTTAAGTCTAGGGTATTGATTGCGAGATTGAGTTCTATAGTTTCTTTTTTCAACTTTTGTTTGGAGGATCTGTCCAATGGTGAGAGAGGTGAGTTGAAGTCACCCATAATTATTGTATTGTGGTCTATTTGATTCTTTAACTTGAGGAGAATTTGTTTTATGAACATCGCAGCACCATTATTTGCTGCGTGAATATTGATAATTGTTATGTCTTGTCGGTGAATGGTTCATTTTAGCAGTATATAATGTCCTTTATCCCTTTTGATTAAATTAGTCTTGAGGTCGATTTTATTCGATAGGAGGATGGCCACCCCTGCTTGCTTACGAGGACCGTGTGCATGGTATAAATTTTCCCAAACTTTCACCTTCAGCCTGTGTATGTCTTTTCCATTCAGATGTGTCCCCTGGAGGCAATATATTGTTGGATTTTTTTTTTTATTTCAAGTTACAAGCCTTTGTCACTTTATTCTAGAGTTTAAGCCATTTACTTTTAGAGTTACTATTGATATATGGGTTGTACTGCCACCCATGTTTGCTTATATCTTTTTTTTAAATTAGTTTCTTTCTCCATGATTAGCTTTTCGCCCGCCCTCTGTCATTACTGAGGCACTTCTCACTCATGGTTTTCGTTGTTGATTTTCATTTCTTCCTCGTGTAGTGTTTTGCTCAAGATGCTTTGCAATGCTGGTTATCTGGCTGCAAATTCTTTTAGGTTTTGTTTATCATGAAATATTTTTATCTCGTTGTCTTACCTTAAGCTTAATTTTGCTGGATACATAATTCTTGGTTGGCATCCATTGTCTTTCAGTGTTTGAAGTACGTTGTTCCAGGATCTTCTCACTTCCAGCATCTATGATGAAAAATCCATTGTTAACCTTTTTGGTTTACCCCTGATTGTAATGATTGTAATCTGCCTCCTTTCTCTGGTAGCTTTTAATATTTTCTCTTTGTTCTGTATATTGGATATCTTCATAAAAATGTGTCTTGGCATTGGTCTACTGTGATTTTGTGTGCTCGATGTCCTGTAAGCATCTACAATTTGTTTATCCCTTTCCATTTTTATTTCTGGAAAGTTTTCTGTAATTATTTCATTCAGCAGGTTTCTCATTCCCTTGGTTTGAATCTCTGTACCTTCCTCTATCCATATGACTCATTAGTTTTTTTTTTTTTTATGTTATCCCATATCTCTTGAATGTTTTCTCATAATTTTTTACAGCATTTCTTTGTTGGCTAGACTTTTTTCAAGATGATATATTTTGTCTTCATTCTGTCTTCTACTTGCTCTACACTGTTAGTGATACTCTCAATTGAATTTTTAATTTGGTTTATCATTTCCTTGATTTCTAGAATTATTGTTTGATTTTTCTAATAATCTCTATCTCCTGATAAAGATGCTTAATTTCTTATTTTATCTGTTTATGTAATTTATTTTCAATGCGTTCTATCACTGTTTGTTTTTGCTGTCTCGTATCCTCTTTAAGGTTCCATTCCATCTGTCTAAGGTATTCCTTGAGTTCTTTATATGACCATTTTTCTGATGACTCTAGGTGCTCTTGAATATTTAGGCTGTCCTTCATTGTTCGTACTCCTTTTCTTCCTTGCTTTTTTATGCTTCTCATGTTACTTCTCGTTCTGTTTGACTACTGAGTTACTGCTTACTCTTATAAATTTATTTGATGCTTGAGAGGAAAGATATTAGAAGGGAAGGGAGAGGTCACTAAAGAGAATGAGAGTAGGCAGGTAGAATTCAAGTAAGGGGGAATAAAAAAATTGAAATGAAATGAAAAGACAAAAAAAAAGAAAATAAAGAAAGAAAATTTTAAGTAATAATGATGATTAAAAAATTGAAAATTAAAATTTAAAATAATAATATTAATAATAATAATAATAAAATAAAAGAAATTAAAAAAATAAAAACATTTAAAAAAGTTAATGAACAACAACAACAAAAATGAAAATGAAAGAAAAAGAAAAAAATACAAATAAAAAAATAGTAATAATACATGCAGTCCTAGAGTTCAATTAACTTCTCTTCCAGTAGGTGGAGCTGTGCGCACGGGGCCAAGCTTCTCCTCTCAATAAGTGGGAACCAATCACTGTGCCTCAGCTCTTCCTCCCAGACTGGGCGGGTCTCCAACCCTGAGTGCCTAGGGCCTTCTCTTGTGCTTCCTCAAGCCAGGCCCCACTCACCTGTGACGCTCACCACAATACTGGTTACAAGCCAGGCCTCTGCTCCTGGTAGCCCTGTTTCCATGAACGCCTGGGCACACTCTCCTTGATTGCCTCCCTCAGACCCTAAGTTTGTAGAGCTTGGGGCTGAGAAACCCCAGCGAATTTGCTTGCCCTTCGGGAGCCATGGCCCCGGTAGGTGGTGTAAGAGACCTCAATTGTCAGCACTGGTGGGAGCGGTAGCCGGCAATTACACGCCTCGAGTCCCGAGCCAATCCTGATTCCCTAGGTCTGGGTATCGCGCTCCTTGGAGAGCTGGGAGGGGCCATTACGGCAGAGGTGGGAAGGGCCCTTGAGGTTTCCCTGCGGTGTTGAGAGAGATGGCAATGGGATAACACACTTGTCGCACTGGTTTCAATGAAGTTATCTCCTCCGACTGTGACGTCAGTTCGCTGCCATGGTGGTATCCCATTAAAATGGTGACCGTTCGTTCCCTTTGCTGGGTGACCAATGCAACAGGTGGGTCCTGACTATCTCTCCCAAGCCCCATTTCAATCCTGTGGCCACTGCCTATGAAGGCTCAGTTGGCTTTTAACTCTGTCAATTCCGAAAGCCCGACCAATTATTTCAGCGGGAATGTTAGTGCTGAGTCACAAAAACCAGATGAATCTAAGCTTGAATGCAGCCAATCCGGGCTTTGTGTGTGTTCTCAGGGGCCAAGACTGTTCGCCCCAGATTCACAACAGGTCAATATTGCCTAGTGATTCTGAGCAAACAGCATTTAGACAGTTTACGACTCCCTATGCCCGCGCAGCTGAAGAGATCAGAGACTTGAATTCTCCATGCCTGCCTTCATAATGGATCTCCTGTATTGCTACTTTTTAATATCTGTGCATTTGCGTGTGTGTGTGTGTATATATATATATATATATATATATATATATATATATATACTCTTTAGATTTTTCAAAATATGAAATATATGTGTCTTATTATGCACTCCCTAAATACATTCATATTCATATCTGTGGATTTATAATCAACTTTCAACAAGATTATTTTCAGAAATAATCATCCACCTGAAATACATATTGTTTCCTAGTACTGAAAACTAAATTCAGTGAATGGTGCATACAAACCCTAATATTTCTACAGTTACTTAGCCAGTTTAAAATGAATGCAAGTAGATTCCTAGGGGACATGATGTGTATTTTGACTTTCATTTTTATTCAACACTTGTACGTTACTATGTCTTCAGTTCATGCACATGATGGGATATATATTTCAGTCACAAATTAGAAAATTTATAGGCATTTGTTTCACGATCAATCACTTCCTGATTCAGAACACATGTATTCCTCCATGTTTCTTGACTGGTCTTTTCATGAGACTTCTTTCCAAACATATTATTTTTGTTTAACATCATCACGTGTAAAGCAAAACTCAAACACCATTCATCATAAACCATAATCCTAATATTACCATTAGATATATTACTGGTTGGAATGAATGATTGTATATCAATATAAGATTTCTTATATATTTTCACATATCAATTCAATCCAATATTTAAAGTGGAATCAGTTACGTTATTTATTCATAGTATGGTCTATTCATGCATTATCTCTATATTAATAGACACAGGGTACACCTCTTTGTACCCCTAATACTAATGTATACGTCTTCAAAATATTGCTCCCAGAAATGGTGAAAGAAATACTCATGTCACCTGATCTACATATACATTTTATCACAGTAATATTCTGAACAAAAAAAAACCATAAAAATGTCACACTTATGATTGTACCAAAGCCTAAAAGGAAAGTGAACGTGGATAACTAATAACATCCATGTCCAGGTTGCCTAATGCTCTCAAATGTCATTCCCATTCGTGACGACATATTTGTTTTTTCCTATGATTATGTATTCAAACTCAACCCTGTTGAAAATGTCTAATCCTATCACTCACTTTATACTTTGCCTGATTTTGTAATGTCTCTATTGACACCTGCTTTCCTACATATTTTCCCCAGTTCATCATTGTGACTGACTCTTCACATGTGCTGACATTTCCATTCACTCTCTAAACGAAACCCTATTGCTAAAGAAGCTTTTTATTCCAAATCATATACTCACTCTTCTTCCTAAACCTACTGACTATCTTCCTAATCCTACTGACTATCCCTTTTTGACTGGATGTTCTCTTCTACATTCAATCATCCAAGGTACAAGGTCCTATGCCACTGTATTTCGATTTAACTGAGACAACTGTACAGAACATAATTCAACACTAAGTATCCAAATAAAGGGCCCAATGCCATTCTGGGCTTCAAATCTTTCTTAGATTCCCGTTTTCATACATATATTTCACGTATATATTCTTATAAATATCGCAGGTTCCCAATCTCATTATTCTTCCTGCAGAATGATTCCTAACCCAAATCGAACATATTATTAACCATAACCATACACTCACTTTGCAGGAGAGCAATAACAGTGTGGGTATTAAACTACAGGAATCTAGGGGATCTTCACCTGCTGAGAAACTCAAATGTTCATGCAGAAATGATCCCTGGTGAAGATGAAGGCAGCTATGAAGTACCTCAGAAAGCAAAAGTCATCTTCCATGGCAATCATCCTGGTCAGGATGGAGGGTTGTGTCTGAATCAGTCTCTCTCTTCTTAATATATAGAACATGGACCAAACCAGTCGTGTGTGGAAGCTGTTCCCGGGTGCTTATGGTTGATATAACATTCTAACTAGAGAAAGTGTCCCATGAAAATCAGGACAGCCTCCACCTCATGATACTTTTGGAAGCAACTGTTAGGACAAAGTGGTTGCCAAGGCAGTGACATCATTCATATCCTGAAGGAAGTGATCTCACCTCACTTCCTTGGTGATGGAACTCTCTGAACTTGAAATCCAGGAAGCCAGGCACCAAGAGACAGTCCCTGTCCTAGTCCCAGTGGTCTGACATGTTTGGATTTACCAAGGACAGAGTCAGTCTTTCTTAGTACCTACAGATGTGAGGATGGCCAAATGCCAGGAAACCTCTGAAGAGGGGCTTTTCCTGAGAAAGCAGGTAGTGTCTCACCGCTGGCTCTTGAGAACTTCACAGAGTTGGCCAAGCAGACATGATCTGAGACAGGAGAGGTCATTTTGGAAGAACATAGAATGGCCCACCAGTCAGACGACACTCCAGGGAGTCACAGACCTACTAGGGGGAAGGAGGTGCCTTTTTGGGTGTGGGTGTGAGTTTGTGGTTTTGTCTCATGTTCTGAGAATAGGTAGGAAAGGCGGTTTGTTTGGTATGGAGTGGAATATTTCTATTAAGTCCTTTGACAAGGCGAGTGTTTCTATGTGTGTGTATCCCACTGAGTCCATTGTTGTAGACATTAGAAAAGACAATGCATCAATGGATGTGTCCTGTCTAGTAGAAAGCTTCCCAGCATTCATCCTGCCCAATTCATGAGTGGACTCTGGCTTGCCTTATGGATGGGCAACACCTACAAGCTTCCTAATTTCCTGTTTTCTTTCTCAATTCTGGCCACTCTCCAGAATAGTATCGTGGTTTTGTGTCCAAGATTTGTACCTCCAAGATCTGTGACAAGCTATGTACTGGATAGCTGAAAGAAATGGCTAGCATCTCAGAAATCTCAAATATCTGTTGACCAGGAAAGTCTCAGTGGAGAAACCCCTCTTTGTTCCTTTTGCTTACCTATTGTTCTGTTGAATGTCAGGAAGTTTTTTGCCTCAAGCCACCACTTTGTGAACCCTGAAGAAAACAGTTTTCAAATGGAAATGAATGGGAATCACCTGTGACTCTTTGCTTAATTGCTTAGGATTGGGATATGTCTGAATCAGCCTGTTGGCCCTGTGTGAGGCTGTGGCTTAGATTCTCAGCACCTGATGGATCTAAAGATAGATCTCATGCATGCATCCAAAACCAAAATGGCAAAAAGATCAGATATTGTTGATGAACTCTCTTGCCTTCCTCTGGTAGGTTCCTGATATCCATCAAGTGAGAATAGGGATCCTTTGGGTCAAATGAGTTCTTCAAAGCCCTGCAGAGGCTAGGCCATAGGTGTTTGATTTTCATGACTCCAATTCACTTAAAGAATCTAAACCCCAAAGCTAGAAGGCCTCAAGTTGGAGAAGCCAAGCAATATTAAAGGCAGGCCTATTTGATCACTACTGGTTCACAGGAAGAGAGTCCAGGCCACCCTGACTTTAGGCAAATGAGGGGCAGGGAGCTTATTTTGGACACTGTCATGGGCTGCGTCCCTTATGGAAACCTCCAGCCAGAGAATATGATGAGTGTCTATATGGAAGAAGATGAGGGCCATGTGAGAGTGTTTGGTTTTAATTGTGGATATTTGTCTGGCGGTTGGAAGAGATCTCTGGGTCCACCTAGGCTTGCACTTTGGTGTGATTCCCCTTAGAGACTGAGTTCTTTTACTGATCTCAGAGAATTATTGCCAGGAATTGTGTTGGAATTTTAGATGGCCATGCATGAGAGTTGCCCTTGGAAAGTGACATCTAGGCCCAAGTTGACTTTCCACAGAGCACAGGGAATCTCAGCCAGGATATCACATGATATTATTCTTAAAGACTTGGCAGCCATATTTGAGAGTCGAAACACACATGGACCATACATTGTAGACCTCAACGGGCCTGGCTTAATCTGACTTTTCGCCACTTTTGGAAGCCTTGCCTGTAAGAATTCTCCAGAGTTTTCATTGAAATGAGTTTCCTCACCATTTAATGGTTTCTGAGTGAATTAAAATTCACAGTGCCTCCAACTTCATCCTTGAAAATTGGCTATATGAATACCATGAAATTTTTGAAATTTCCATGACCAGGTAGCACTGGAGAATATTTGGATGTCCTGTTGCTGATCATGAGTATACAAGACAGTGCCTTGATTGACTGGGTTTTATGAAAATGGTGTTGAACAGAGATGCCAGTAAGTTGGATCCTGCTGAGTAGTTGTACTAGAGTAGTGGTTGGCAGGTGTGTAATAAAACATCTGTGGTGGGGGCATTTGGATCTGCCATTGGCTTCCAAATGGATTGTGACTGACATTTTGCAGCCAGTAGACCCTTATATGTAAAAGCATATTGTTATATGGAGAGGTTTTAGGGCAATGTTCAGAATCAGGTTGCTATGGTCAATGGGGCAAGCTATGTGGGATAGAAGCCTGGTTGGTGCATTCTCCTGACGAACCTGACCCACCACACTTCACAGAACTTACTTCAGCACTGTGTCCCATTTGAAATCCTTGTATTTTATGAAGCAAACACCAATCTCCCAGTGCAGCAGCAATAAATACCACGAATAGTGGAGGATGACCAAATGGAATTACAGTCCACAAGGGGAGACACTTAGACCCCAGTGGCCACAGGTTACCTACAAATAGAAAATTCAGCACTGCTGCCTCATGTTCATTGGAAAATAAGAATCCATGTCATCCAGATCACATAGATGAAGACTCAGCTATGATGGTCTCACAACAAATGAAGCTAATGCTCCTGACAACAGCATATATTTCATTGCCCAACCTCAGAGGCAGTTTCTCCAGATGTTAGGCTGGCAGAACTTCATGTTTGTGAGGTTTTTACCCTGTCCCTTACTTTTGGAAACTCCTCTACCACCTGCAAATTTGTGAACTCCTGAGCATTTTTCATTACACATATGTATTCACAGATTTTCTAACTCTTCTCCTCTAATTGTGTCTTATGTGGGGCGAAGGTAATGTCAAGGCATTCTGCTGAATGAGGGTGGGAAGATTTTTGTGTAGCACATATTTGCATACACATTTGATACATTTTCCAATTTTCCATTCGAAATACTGAATCCCTGACACTAACACATACGCTACTAGACTTTGAATTTTAATCCTAATATGGTGGAGAAAAATAACCCAAACAGAATAGAAATACAAGAGGTTCACAGGAGGCATGGTGTATAGTTGGACTTGCCTTTCGTATGATAAATGGTAGGTGTTATGAATCTAGCAAATTTTAATTGAAATAGTTCTCCATGTGTTTTAAAAGTTAACAAACATGTGAATAACTGTCTCCCTTTCTCTGTAGCCTATTCATCACATGTATTTTTATATGCACATATAGAATTCTACCTGGTATCACTCGTACATTTTGTGAGGTGGCTGGCTTGGCAGATGCAAATTGTGAGAAGAGATCACTCCTACTAAATGCTGTTGGAACTGAAAATTCAACATATGAGTGAGCTTCTTATTTGAACAACATAAATCCATGTTCATTAAAATGAATATTTTTGAATCTGTGGATAATATATTACTTCGTGGTGAATTTCGATTGGCATACATAATGCTACTTTTTAATGTCTGTGTGTGTATATATATATATATATATATATATATATATATATATATATTCACTCTCCAGATTTTTCAAAATATGAAGTATATTTTTCTTATTATACACTCCCTAAATTCACTCATATTCATGTATTTGGATTAATAATCAAGTTTTCACAAGAATATTCTCAGAATTATTCATCCACCAGAAATACATATTTGTTTCTTAGTACTGAAAACTAACTTTGGGGGATCATATGATGGTGGTGAAGGGAGTGCATCACCCCCATGTACCGCGTCACTGTGCGGGAGAATGACGAGTTATAATGGCTAAAACCTATCTTGTTAGAAATTTCCAGCAAAATTGGGGTGCTCCAAAACCTAGTCGACATATTTCCATCTCACGAGGATCAGCTACGCGGGCTCAAACACGAGTGATTTGTCCACACAGAGGGTCATGCTGCTTATTCAGGAAATCGGTCTGCGGCTAGAGTCTGCGGCGTGCACTGGGAAACGAAGAGATAGCAATGCAAATATACAGCGGTGTGGATTCCGTGGGCTCCTGACAGGTATGCAATCACTGTGCTAAGTGCTGAATTCTGGGTTTGAGACGGGAAAGGATGCGGTCCAATTCGGTTCTCCACACCGGTCAGACCACAGAGGAAGCCAGCGGCCACCATCTTGGAGAGCTGATGTCACCATCCCTGTTTTCGACTGATCGAAGCTCATTCAGCTAGAGAACAGGTAATTTCAGGATGCCATTCACCTTTGTGTCGCAGACAAATTACTCAGGCTCAGTGCCAAAGAACCTGCAGAAACTCCGTCTTGGAGCCTGCTCCTATTAGAACATACACCAAGCCCAGAGCGGCCGAATTCCGCCTCTCGGAACTGATCTGGCCCAGGGCTAAAGAACCCGCAGAAACTGCTTCTCGTTCCGGGTCTTGCTGAATACTGTGGAGGTAAATATCAACCGAGCCTTCATAGGCAGTGGCAACAGGATTGAGACGCGGCTTGTGAGGGCCGGTCAGGACTCACCCATTGCTTTGGTCACCCAGAAAAGGGAACGAAATGCTGCCTTTCACATGGGATACCAACATGACAAATTTCTGATGTCATCAGAAAGCAGCAGAGGAGATAACTTCATTGATACCAGCAGTGACAGAAACAGTTGGTCTCCTGGTGAAGAAAGTGAGTCACAATCACCCGGGTCTCTCTCACTTTGTCATCAAGCCAGAGGGGCAGAGCAGAGCAGCTGCCCGCACCTGGAACAGACCCAGTGACACACCTGCATGGTAGTCACGTCAACCCAATTGGAGTAGAGGCAGAACAGAGCCGCTACCCGGGCCCAGAACAGGCCCAGCGACCCACAGGTGTGGTAGTCACGTCACCCCAATTGGAGTTGTTGCAGAGCAGAGCCTTCTCCCGTGCCTAGTACAATCCCAGTGGGTCACCGGCATGGTAGTCACATTACCCCAATAGGAGTAGGGGCAGAGCAGAGCTTTTGCCCATGCCCAGAACAGGCCCAGCAACCTGCAGGCATGGTAGTCACGACACACCAATTGGAGTAGGGGCAGAGCAGAGCCACCACCCGCGCCTGCAAGGTAGCAGACCTGCACCTGACCAGAAGAAGAGGCCCAGCGGCCTGCTGGCGCGGCAGACACTTTACCCCATTTGGAGTAGGGGCAGAACAGATCTGTAGCCCGTGCTCACAAGGTATCCTGAACTGCGACCAACCGGCATACCAGGCCCAGCGGCCCACCGGCGTGGTAGTCACGTCACCCCAATTGGGGTAGGGGTAGAGCAGAGCCGCCACCCACGCAAGCAAGGTAGGCAGACCTGCGACCGATCGGCAGAACACTGCAGGGGTCCACGGGCGTGGTAGACACGTCACACCAATTGGAGGAGGGGCAGAGGAGAGCAGCCTCCTGCGCCTGCATGGTAAGCAGACCTGCGACCGATCAGAATAACAGGCCTAGCGGCCCATCAGCGTGATAGATATATCACCCCAATTGGTGGAACAGCACAGCCACCCCTGCCCCTGCAATGAAGACTTTTCAAATATACAAGAGCAATATAAATATATAGGGGGAAAATTTCAAAATCACAACAGTTTCACCAAGCAGAAAGAAACTCGAGCAGTATGAAAAGAAAAGGAAAAAAGAACCACAAGCAATGCAGGTCAACACAACTTTAGAAGAGGTAATAGCTGCAGCAGATGGAATGTCAGATAAAGAACTCAGGATATACATTCTTCAGATGATCTGAAGTCTCAAGGAAGACATTAGACAGCAAAATCAGACAATGAAAGATCACTTCAACAATGAATTACATAAACAAAACCAAGAAGCAAAAGATCAACTATACAGGGAGATAGAGGTTGTAAAAAATAACAAACAGAAATCCTAGAAATGCAGGAAGCAATAAACCATCTTAAAAACTCAATTGAGAATACTACCATCAGAGTAGAACACTTAGAAGATAGAACATCAGACAATGAAGACAAAGTATTTCAACTTGAAAAGAACATAGACAGCTCAGTCAAACTGTTAAGAAACCATGAACAGAACATCCAAGAAATATGGGATAAAATAAAGAGACCAAACTTAAGAGTCATTGGGATACAGGAAGGTATAGAGGTCCAAACCAAAGGAATGAGCAATCTATTCAATGAAATAATATGAGAAAACTTCCCAGACTTGAAGAATGAGACAGATTCCCAAGTTCTAAAAGCCTACAGGACGCCGAATGTGAAAAATCATAAGAGATCCACACCTAGACACATTATAATGAAGATGCCCAACATACAGAATAAGGAGAGAATTTTAAAATCTACAAGAGAAAGGAAGCAGATTTCATTTAGGGGTAAACCAATCAGGATAACAGCTGATCTGTCAACAAAGACTCTGAAAGCTAGAAGATCCTGGAATGACATTTTTCAATCACAGAAAGAAAATGGGTTCCAACCATGTACTGTGTATCCAGGAAAATTAAGCTTCAGGATGGAAGATGAAATTAAAACTTTCCACGATAAACAAAAGTTAAAAGAATTTGTAGCTAGAAAACCATCTCTTCAAAACATCCTTGGCAAAATATTACAGGAAGAGTAATTGGAAAATAATGAAAACCAACAGTGGGAGGTAGGACATTAAAGGGGGGAAATAATCAAAGAGGAAAACAATCCATGTTTAATAACATAAATAAACAAATATGGCTGGAAGAACAACCCTTATCTCAATAATAACTGTAAATGTTAATGGCTTAAACTCACCAATTAACAGACACAGGCCAGTAGAATGGATCACAAAACAAGACCCAATAATATGCTGCCTACCGGAGACGCATTTGATAAGAAAAAGACATACATACACTGAAAATGAAAGTTTGGAAAAAATCATATCACTCATATGGACTTCGGAAAAAGCAGGAGTGTCCATACTCATATCAAATAAAATAGATTTCAAGCCAAAGTTAATCAAAAGGGATAAAGAGGGACACTACATACTGTTCAAGAGAACCATACACCAGCAAGACATAACAATCATAAATATGTATGCCCCAAACAATGGTACAGCTATGTTCATCAAACAAACTTTTCTCAAGTTCAAGAGTCTAATAGACCACCATACAATAATCATGGGAGACTTCAACACAGCTCTCTCACCACTGGACAGGTCTTCCAAACAAAAGTTGAAATAGGAAACTATAGAACTCAATAACACAATTAATAACCTAGACTTAATTGACATATATAGAATATACCACCCAACATCAAGCAGTTACATTTTTCCTCAGCAGCACATGGATCCTTCTCAAAAATAGATCATATATTATGTCACAGGGCAACTCTTAGACCAATTAAAGGAGTAGAGATAATACCATGCATCTTATCTTTTCATAATGGAATGAAACTAAAAATCAATGATAAAAGAAGGAAGGAAAAATCATGCATCATTTGGAGAATGAACAATAGGTTACTGAATGATCAATGGGTTATAGAAGACATCAAGGAGGAAAATAAAAAATTCTTAGAGAAAAATGAAAACACAGACACAATATATCGGAATCTATGGGACACATTGAAAGCAGTTCTAAGAGGAAAATTCATTGCTTGGAGTTCATTCCTTAGAAAAAGAAAAAAACAACAAATAAATGATCTCATACTTCATCTCAAAATCTTAGAAAAACAAGAGCAAACAACAGCAAAAGAAGTAGAAGGAAAGAAATAATTAAAATCAGAGCAGAAATCAATGAAATCGAAACAAATAAAACAATTGAAAAAATTGACAAAACTAAAAGTTGGTTCATTGAAAAAATAAATAAAATGGACAGACCCCTAGCCATGCTAATGAAGAGGAGAGAGAACTGAAATTACTATCATATGGGATGAAAAAGGCAATATCACAACAGATATTTCAGAAATACAGAAGATAATCAGAAATTACTTTGAATCCTTATACTCCAAAATAATAGAAGATAGTGAAGGCATCGAAATATTTCTTAAGTCATATGATCTGACCAGAGTGAGTTAGGAGGATATAGACAACCTAAACATACCAATATCAATTGAGGAAATAAAAGAAACCATCCAAAGACTACCAACTAAGAAAATCCCAGGACCGTATGGGTATACAGCAGACTTTTACAAAACCTTTAAATATGAACTAATACCAATACTTTTCAAGCTATTTCAGAAAATTGAAAAAGAGGGAGATCTTCCAAATTCATTCTACGAGGCCAATATCACTCTGATTCCTTCACCAGATAGACACTTCAAAGAAAGAAGACTAAAGACCGATATCTCTAATGAACCTAAATGAAAAAATCTTAAATTAAATTCTGGCGAATCAGATACAAAAACATATCAAAAAAATGTGGACCATGATCAAGTAGGATTCATCCCTGGGATGCAAGGAGGGTTCAATATACGAAAATCAATAAGTGTTATTCACCACATCAATAGACTTAAAAATAAAAACCATATTATCATCTAGATAGATGCAGAAAAAGCATTCGACAAAGTACAGCATCCCTTTATGTTCAAAACTCTCGAAAAACTAGGAATAACAGGAACATTTCTCAATATTGTAAAAACAATCTATGCTAAACCGCAGGCTAGCGTCATTCTTAATGGAGAAAAATTGAAGACATTCCCTCCAAAATCTGGAACAAGACAGGGATGCCCGCTCTCACCACTTCCGTTCAATATAGTTCTCAAAAGACTGGCCAGAGCAATTAGACAGATGAAAGAAATTAAAGGCATATAAATAGGAAAAGAATAACTTAAATTATCACTATTGCAGATGACATGATTCTATACCTAGCAGACCCAAAAGGGTCTACAAAGAAACTAATAGAGCTAATAAATGAATTCAGCAAAGTGGCAGGATATAAAATCAACATGCATAAATCAAATGCATTCCTGTATATCAGCGACAAATCCTCTGAAATGGAAATGAGGACAACCACTCCATTGACAATATCCTAAAAAAAAATGGGAATCAACCTAACAAAAGAGGTGAAAGTCTTATTCAATGAAAACTACAGAACCCTAAAGAGAGAAATAGAAGAAGATCTTAGAAGATGTAAAAATATACCCTGTTCATGGATAGGCAGAACTAACATCATCAAAATGGCGATATTACCAAAAGTTCTCTATAGGGTTAATCCAATGCCAATCAAAATCCCAAAGGCATTTCTTGTAGAAATAGAGAAAGCAATCATGAAATTCATATGAAAAAATAAAAGACCCAGAATTGCAAAACAATGCTAAGCAGGAAGTGTGAATCAGGTGGTATAGCGATACCAGACTTCAAACTATACTACAGAGCAATAGTAACAAAAATAGCATGGTACTGGTACCGAAAAAGGCAGGTGGACCAATGGTACAGAATAGAGGACACAGAAACCAATCCACAAAACTACAACTATCTTATATTTGGTAAAGGGGCTAAAAGCATGCAATGGAGGAAGGATAGCATCTTCAACAAATGGTGTTGGGAAAACTGAAAATCCATATGTAACAAAATGAAACTGAATCCCTTTCTCTCGCCATGCACAAAAGTTAACTCAAAATGGATCAAGGAGCTTGATATCAAATCAGAGACACACTGTCTGATAGAAGAAAAATTTGGTTATGATGTACATACTGTGGGGTCGGGCTACAGATTCCTCAGTAGGACACCCATAGTACAAGAGTTAATAACTAGAATCAACAAATGGGACTTACTCAACTAAAAAAGATTTTTCTCAGCAAAAGAAACAATAAGAGAGGTAAATATGGAGCCTACATCCTGGGAAGAAATCTTTACTACTCACACTTCAGATAGAGCCCTAATATCCAGAGTATACAAAGAACTCAAAAAATTAGACAATAAGATAACAAATAGCCAATCAACAAATGGTCCAAGGACCTCAACAGACACTTCTCAGATGAGGACATACAATCAATCAATAAGTACATGAAAAAATGCTCACCATCTCCAGCAGTCAGAGAAATGCAAATCAAAACCACCCTAAGATACCATCTCACTACAGTAAGATTGGCAGCCATTATAAAGTCAAACAACAAGAAGTGCTGGCAAGGATGTGGGAAAAGAGGTACACTTGTACATTGCTGGTGGGACTGCAAATTGGTGCAGCCAATTGGGAAAGCAGTATGGAGATTTCTTGGAAAGCTGGGAATGGAAACACCATTTGACCCAGCTATTTCCCTTCTTGGTCTATTCATTAAAGACCTAAAAAGAGCATGCTACAGGGACACTGCTACATCGATGTTCATAGCAGCACAATTCACAACAGCAAGACTGTGGAACCAACTTAGATGCCCTTCAATAGAATAATGGATAAAAAAAATGTGGCATTAATACACAATGGATTATTACTCTGCATTGAAAAATGAAAAAATCATAGAATTTGCAGGAAAATGGATGGCATTAGACTGGATTATGCTAAGTGAAGCTACACAATTCCTGTAAAACAAATGCCAAATGTCATCTTTGATATAAGGAGAGTAACTAAGAACAGATAGGGACAAAGAGCATGACAAGATGATTAACATTAAACAGGGATGAGAGGTGGAAGGGAGGGAGAAGGGAAATTGCATGGAATTGGAAGGAGACCCTCTGGGTTATACAAAATTACATACAAGAGGAATTGAGGGGAAAGGGAAAAATAATACAAGGGGGAGAAATTTATTACAGTAGAGGGAGTAGAGAGAGAAGTGGGGAGGGGCGGGGAGGCCAGGGGGAATAGTAGAGGATACGAAAGGCAGCAGAATACAACAGACACTAGTATGGAAATATGTGAATCAATGGATGTGTAACTGATGTGATTCTGCAATCTGTATACAGGGTAAAAATGGGAGTTCATAACCCACTTGAATCAAAGTGTGAAATATGATATATCAAGAACTATGTAATGTTTTGAACAACCATAAATAAAAATAAAAAAAAAACTATCTTTGGTGCATAATGCACACAATTCTAATATTTCTACAGTAACTGACCCAGTTTAACATCAATGCAAGTAGATTCCTATTGGACATGATGTGTATTTTGACATTCACTTTTATTCAACACTGATACATTTCTATTTCATCAGTTTATGCACATAACAGGATATATATTTCATTCACAATTTAGAAAATTTATAGGCATTTGTTTCACTTTCATTCACTTCCTGCTTCAGAACACATGGATTCCTCCATATTTCTTGACTGGTCTTTTCATGAGACTTTTTTCCAAACATATTATTTTCGATTTCCATAATCACTTTTGAAACAAAACTCACACACACTTCATGATAAACAATAACCCTAAGATTACCATTAGATATATAACTGGTTGGAGTGAATGATTGTATGTCAATATATGATTTCCTATATATTTTCAGATATCAATTCAATCCATTATTTAAAGTGGAACCAGTTATAATATTTATTCACAGTATGGTCTATTCATGCATTATCTCTATATTCATAGACACAGGGTACACCACTTTGTACCCCCAATACTAATTTATATGTCTTCAAATATTGCTCCCAGTAATCGTGGAAGAAATACTCATGTCATATGATCTACATATACATTTGATCACAATATTTTTCTGGGCACAAAATGCAAAAATCACACTTATGATTGTACCAAATACTAAATGGAAAGTGAACATGGATTACTAATACGATAAATGTCCTGGTTGCCTAATGCTTTCAAATGTCATTCCTATTGGTGACGACATATTTGTTTCTTCCTAAGATTATGTATTCAATCTCAACCCTATTGAAAATGTCTAATCCTATCACTCACTGTATAATTGCCTAATTTCGTAAGGTCTGTATTGATATTTTCCTTTCCACATATTTTCCCCAGTTAATCATTGTGACTGACTCTTCACATGTGGTGAAATTTACATTCACTCTATAACCAAAACACTATTGCTACAGAACTTTTGCTCCATGTCCTATACTCACTCTATTTCCTAAACCTACTGACTACCTTCCTAATCCCACCGACTATCTCAATTTGAGTGGATGTTCTCTTCTAAAATCAATCTTCCAAGGTGTAAGGTCCTATGCCATTGATTATCGATTTATCTGAGACATCTGTGCAGAACGTAATTATAAGCTAAGTATCCCAATCAAGGGCCTAATGCCCTTCTGGGCTTCAAATCTTACCTAGATTTCTGTTTCCATACTTATATTTCACCTCTATAATCTTATAAATATCGCAGGTTCCCAATACTATTAATCATCCTTTGCAATGATTCGTAACCCAAATCAAACATGTTATTAACGCTAACCATACACTCTTCCCTCAATCTAACTTTGCAGAAGAGCAGGGACAGAGTTCGTCTTACAATACAGGAATGTAGGGTATCTTCCTCCTGCTGAGAACCTCAAATGTCCATGCAGATTTGATCCCTGGAGAAGATGTAGGCATCTATGAAGGACCTGAGAGAGCAAATGTCATCTTCCATCGCAAACAACCTTTCCAGGATGAAGGGTTGTGTCTGAATAAGCCTCTCTCTTGTTAATGTACACAAGATAGACCAAACCAGGCATGTGTGGAGAGCTGTTCCTGGGTGCCTATGGTTGATATACCATTCTAACTTGTAAAAGTGTCACAGGAAGTAAGGGCAGCCTCCATCTCATAGGACAAAGTGGTTGCCAAGGCAATGACCTCAAAGAATTCCTGAAGGAAGTAATCTCACCTCACTTCCTTGGTGATGGAACTCTCTGAACTTGGAATCCGGGAAGCCAGGCACCCAGAGCCAGTCTCAGTCCCAGTCCCAGTGGTCTTATTTTTTGGATTTACCAAGGACAGAGTCAGTCTTTCTTGGTACCTACTGAGGTGAGGATGAACAAATGTCAGGAAAGCTCTGAAGAGGGGCCTTTCCTGAGACAGCAGGTAGTGGCTCACTGTTGGCTAGTGACAACTTCACAGATTTGGCCAACGAGACCATATCTGACACAGGACAGGCGATTTCATCAGAACATAGTTTGGCCCACCAGTCAGAAGACACTCCCAATAGTCACAGACCTACTTGGGGAAGGAGCTTCCTTTGTGTGTGTGGGTGTGGGTTTGAGATTTTGTCTCATGTTGTGAGAATAGGTAGGAAAGGCGGTTTGTTTGGTTTGGAGTGAACTGTTTCTGGTAAGTCATTTGACAAGGCCAGTGTTTCTTTGTCTGTGTATCCCACTGTGTCCGTGGTTTTAGATATTAGAAAAGAAAATGAATCATTGGATGTGTCCTGTCTAGACTCAACTTGCCCAATTTATGAATGGACTGCGGCTTGACTTATGGGTGGACAACTCCAACAATCTTCCTAAGTTCCTGTTTTCTTCCTGAATTCTGGCCACTCTCCAGAATAGGCTCATGGTTTTTTGTCCAAAATATGTACCACCTCCAAGCTCTGTGACATGGCCATGTACTGGATAGCTGAAAGAAATGGGAGCATCTCAGAAAACTCAGATATTAGTTTGACCAGGAAATTCTAAGTGAAGAAACCCTGCTTTGGGCCTTTTGCTCACCAATTGTTCTGATGCCCTGAATGTCAGGAAGGTCTTTGCCTCAGGCCACACCATTGTAGAGCCTAAAGAAACAGTTTTCAAATGGAAATGAAAGGGCATCACCTGTGGCTCTTTGCTTAATTGCTTTGGAAAGGGATGTGTCTGAATCAGCCTTTTGGCCCTGTGTGAGACTGTGGCTTAGATTCTCAGCACCTGATGGATCTAAAGAAGGATCCCATGTGTGCATCCAAAACCAAAATGGACAAAAGAGCAGTCAGTGTGGATGAAGTCTCTAGCATTCCTCTGTAAGGTTCCTGTCATCCATCATGTGAGAATAGTGATAATTTGGTTCATTTGTGTTCCTCAAAACCCTGCAGAGGCTAGCCCATAAGTGCTTGGTTTTTCTCAAGACTCCAATTCACATAAACAATCTAAAACACACAGTCAGTAGGCCTCAAATTGGAGAAGCAGTGCCATATTAATGGCAGGCCTATTTGATCACTCTTGGTTCACTGGAAGGATGTCCTGGCCACCCTTATTTTAGGCAAATGAGGGGCAAGGGAGGTTATATTGGACACTGTCTTGGGCTGCACACCTCATGGAAACCTCCAGCCAGAGATTATGATGATTGTGTAAATGGAAGAAGATGAGTGCCATGTGGAAGTGTTTTGGATTTAATTGTGGATATTTGTGTGACACTTGGAAGACATAACAAGGTCTACCTGGGCTTGAACTCTGGTGTGATTCCCCTTATAGACTGAGTTCAGGAACTGATCTCAGAGAAGTATTGCCATGTATTGTGTTGTGATTTAAGAGGCGATGTATGAGAGTCACCCTTGGAAACTGAGATCTAGCCCCAGAGTGGCTTTCCACAGAGCACTGGGAATTTCAGCCAAGATAACACATGATTTCATTCGAAAGACTTGGCAGCCATAGTTGAGAGTGAAAACACACATGGACCTCATATTGTAGACCTTAATGGGCCTGGCTTAATGTGACCTTTTGGCTATTCTTTGGGAAGCCTTGCCTGTGAGGGTTCTCCAGAGCTTTCATTGAAATAATCTTGCTCACCATTTAGTGGTTCCTGAATGAATTGAAACCCACAGTGCCTCCAACTTCATCCTTGAAAAATGTCTAAATAAATACCATGAAATTTTTGAAATTCCCATGACCAGGTGGCACTGGAGAATCTTTGGATGTAATGTTGCTGATCATAGATGTACCAGACAGTGCCTTGCTTGACTGAGTTTTATGAAAATTGTGTAGAACAGAGGTGCCAGAAAGTTGCAGCCTGCTGAGAAGTGGGCCTAGAGCTGTGGTGGGCAGGAGTGTGATAAAACATCTCTGTTGGAGCAATGTGGATCTTCCATTGGCTTCCAAATGGCTTGTGGATTACAAGAAGCAGCCAGCAGACCCTTGTAATTAAAGGCATCTTGTTATATGGAGAGGATTCAGGGCAATGTTCAGAATCAGGTTGCTATGGACAAGGATGCAATGTGGCAAGCTTTGAGGGATAGAAGCGTGGTTGGTGCGTTCTTCTGCAGACTCTGAACCACCACACATGACAGAACTCCCTCCAGCACTGTGTCTCAGTTGAACTCCTTGAATTTCATGAAGCAAACACCAAACTCCCAGTTCAGCAGCAAAAACCCCACAAAAAGTGGAGGAGGACCAAATGGCTTCACAGTCCAACGGGGAGACACTTAGCCCCCAGAGGCCACAGTTTACCTAAAAAGAAGAAAATCAACACTGCTACCTTATGTTCATTGGAAAATAAGATACCATGTCCTCCACATCACATAGAGGCAGACCCAGCTTTGATGATCTCACTACAAAGGAAGCCAATTCTCCTGACAACAACATATTTTTCACGTTCCCAAACTCAGAGGCAGTTGCTCTAAAAGTTTTTAGGCCAGCAGAGCTCAATGTTTGTGGAGTGTTTACCCTGTCCCTTACTTTTGGAAACTCCTCTACAATCTCCAAGGTTGTGAACTCCTGAGCATTTTCCATTCCAGATATGTATTCACTGATTTTCTATCTATTCTCCTCTAACTGTGTCTTACTTGGGGTGAAGGTAATTTCAAGGCATTGTTCTGGATGAGAGTGGGAGGATATTTGTGTAGCATATATTTGCATACAATTTGGATTCAATTTCCAATTTTCCTTTTGAAATACTGAATCCCTGACACTAACCCATACATACTAGACTCAGACAACTCATCCTAATATGATAGAGAAAAATAACACAAACCAATAGAAATACAAGCAGTTCATTGGAGGCATGTTGTATAGTTGGACTTGCATTTTGCATTATACAAGGTAGGAGTTATAAATCTAGTCAATGTTTAATAGAAAAAGATCTCCATGTGTTTTTAAAGTTAACAAATATGAGAATTCATGTTTCCCTTTCTCTTTAGCCTATTCACACTTGTATATTTATATGCATATATAGAATCCTACCAGGTATCACACGTACATCTTTGTGACGTGGCTGACTTGGCAGATACAAATTGTGAGAAGAGATCACTCCTCCTAAATGCTGTTGGAACTGAAAATTCAACCTATAGTGAGCGTCCTAGTAGAACAACATTATACGTAAACTCATGTTCAGTAAAATAAATATTTTTGCATCTGTGGATGATATATATTTACTGATGAATTTCGATTGGCATTTATATTGCTACTTTTTAATGTCTGTGAGTGTTTTGTGTGTGTGTGTGTGTGTGTGTGTACACTCTCCAGATTTTTCAAAATATGAAATATATGTGTCTAATATACACTCTCTAAATTCATTTATGTTCATGTATGTGGATTTTTAATCAACTTTTCACAAGATTATTCTCAGAAATATTCATCCACCTGAAATACATATTTGTTTCCTAGTACTGAAAACTAACTTCAGGTAATGATGCATACAAATCCTAATTATTCTACAGTAACTGACCCAGTCTAACATCAATGCAAGTAGATTCCAATGGGACATGATATGTAATTCTTTATTCATTTGTATTCGACACTTTTACATTATTATTTCTTCAGTTTTTGCACATCATAGGATATACATTTCATCCACAAGTTCACAAATTTGTAGGCATTTGTTTCAAATTTAATCACTTTTTGCTTCAGAACACATGTATTGTCAGGGTTTCTTTACTGGTATTTTCATGAGTCTTCTTTCCAAACACATTATTTCCATAGTCACTTTTGAAGCAAAACTCACACACTCTTCATGATAAACCAAAACACGAATATTACCATTAGATGTATAACTGCTTGGAATGAATGATTGTATATCAATATACGATTTCCTGTGATTTTTCAGATATTAGATCAATTCATTTTTTAAAGTTGAAAAAAGTTATATTATTCATTCACATTACGGTCTATTCATTCTTTATCTCTATATTCATAGACACAGGGTACACCTCTTTGTACCCCCGATTCTAATTTTACATCTTCAATATATTGCTTGCAGAAATGGTGGAAGACATACTCATGTCACCTGATGTACATATACATTTTATCAAAGTAATATTCTGGGTAAAAAAATGTAAAGGTCACATTTATGATTGTACCAAAGCCTAAATATAAAGTGTACATGAATTACTAAAAACATCCATGTCCAGGTTGCCTAATGCTGTCAATTGTCAATCCTATTGGTGACTACATATTTGTTTCTTCCTAATTTATATATTCAAACTCAACCCTGTTGGAAATGTCTAATCCTATCACTCACTTTATACTTTGCCTGATTTCATAATGTTTCTATTGATATCTGCTTTTCAACAAATTTTCCCAAGTTGATCCTAGTGACTGACACTTCATATGTGCTGACATTTACATTCACTCTATAATCGAAACCCTATTGCTAAAGAACTTTTGGTCCAAATCCTATACTCACTCTTCTTTCTAAACCTACCGACTATCTTCCTAATCCTACCGACTATCCCTTTTTGACTGGATGTTCTCTTCTACATTCAATAAAATGTCCTATGCCATTGTATATCGAATTATCTGAGACAATTTTGCAGAGCATAATTCAAAGCTAAGTATCCCAATCAAGGGCCCAATGTCCTTCTGGGCTTCAAATCATACCTAGATTTCTGTTTTCATACTTATATTTCACCTCTATATTCTTGTAAATATCGCAGGTTCCCAATAGCATTATTCATCGCACAGAATGATTCGTAACCCAAATCAAACCTGTTATTAACCCTAAACATACTCTGTTCCCTCAATCTCATTTTACAAAAGAGCAGGGACAGAGTGGTTTTTACAATACAGGAAACTTGGGGACCTTCCACCTGCTGAGAACTTCAAAGGTCCATACAGAAATGATACCTGGAGAAGTTGTAGGCAGGTATGAATTACCTGAGAGAGCAAAAGTCATCTTCCAATGCAAACAACCTGGTCAGGATGAAGGGATATGTATGAATCAGCCTCTCTCTTCTTATTGTAGAGAAGATGGACCAAACCAGGCCTGTGTGGAGAGCTGTTCTTGGGTGCCAATGGTTGATATACCATACTACCTTGTGAAAGTGTCACAGGAAGTAGGGGAAGGCTCCATCTCATGGGACCTTTGGAAGCAAGTGTTAGGACAAAGTCGTTGCCAAGGCAGTGACCTCATTCAGTTCCAAAGAAAGTAACATACCTCATTTCCTTGGTGATGGAACTGTCTGAATTTGGTATCCAAAAAGCCAGGCACCCAGAGGCAGTCCCAGTCCCAGTCCCAGTGGGCTCACTTGTTTGGATTTACCAAGGACAGAGTCAGTTTTCTTGGTACCTAATGATGTGAGGATGGCCAAATGCCAGGAAAGCTCTGAAGATGGACCTTTCGTGAGAAAGCAGATAGTGGTTCACCACTGGCTCCTGACAACTGCACAGAGTTGGCCAAGGAAACCAGATCTGAGAGAAGACAGACCATTTCAGGGGAACATAGTATGGCCCACCAGTCAGAGGACACTCTGGATAGTCACAGACCTACTTGGGTGAAGGAGGTGCCTTTGTGGGAGTGTGTGTGGGTTTATTGTTTTGTCTCATGTTCTGAGAATAGATGGGAAAGGCGGTTTGGTTTGGAGTGGACAGTTTCTAGTAAGTTGTTTCACAAGGTGAGTGTTTCTATGTCTGTGTATCCCACTGTGTCCATTGTTGTAGACATTGGAAAAGAGAATGCATTAATGGATGTGTCCTGTCAAGTGTAAATCTTCCCATATTTCAACCTGACCAATATATGAATGGAGTGCAGCTTGTCTTGTCGATGTGCAACACCTGCTATCTTTCTAAGTTGCTGTTTTCTTCCTGAATTCTGGCCACTCTCTAGAATAGGCTCATGGATTTGTGTTCAAAATATGTACCACCTCCAACTCTGTGACATGGCCATGTACTGGATAGCTGAAGAGAATTGCGAGCATCTCAGAAAACTCAGATATCAGTGTGACCAGGAAAGTCTCAGTGGAGAAACCCTGCTTTGGGCCTTTTGCTTACTTATTGTTGTTTTTCACTGAATGTCAGGAAGTTCTTTGCCTCAATCCACCCCTTTGTGAAGCCTGAAGTAAACAGTTTTCAAATGGAAATGAATGGCATCACCTGTGGCTCTTTGCTTAATTGCTTTGGGAAGGGATGTGTCTGAATTAGTCTCTTGGCCATGTGTGTGGCTTTGAGTTAGATTCTCAGCACCTGATGCATCTAAAGAATGATCCCATGTGTGCATCCAAAACCATAATGGCAAAAAAATCATTCATTATGGATGAAGTCTCTTGCCTTCCTCTGTTAGGTTCCTGAACTCCATCAAGTGAGAATAGGGATTCTTTGGGTCAAATGAGTTCTTCAATTCCCTGCAGAGGTGCTTGGGTTTTCGAGTAACTCCAAATCACATAAGAAATTGATACCTGAAATCAGTAGGCCTCAAATTGGAGAAACACAGAAGTATTAACAGCAGGCTTATTTGATCACTCCTGGTTCACAGAAACGGTGTCCAGGCCACCCTGACTTTAGGCAAATGAGGAAAAAGCGAGCTGATTTTGGACACTGTCTTGGCTTTTCTCATGACTCCAATTCACATAAAGAATCTAGACCCCACAGTCAGAGAGCCTCAAATTGGATAAGCGGAGCAGTATTAAAGGCAGGCCTCTTTGATCACTCCAGGTTCACAGGAAGGGTGCCCAGGCCACGCTGAAGTTAGGCAAAAGAGGTGCAAGAAGCTTATTTTGGACATTTTCTTGGGCTGCACAACTCATGGAAAACTCCAGGAAGAGGTAATGATTAGTGTCTATATGGAAGAATAGGGCCATGAGGGAGTATTCTGGTTTTAATTGTTTTCATTTGAGTAGCGGTTGGAAGAGTTGTCTGGGTCCACCTGGACTTGAACTCTGGTGTGATTCTCCTTATAGACTGAGTTCTGGAACTGACCTGAGAGAAGTATTGCCATGAATTGTTTTGGGATTTTAGGAGGCCAGGCATGAAGTTGCCATTGGAACCTGAGATCTAGGCACAGGTTGGCTTTCCACAGAACACTGCGAATCTCAGCCAGGATATTACATGATTTTATTCTGAAAGACTTGGCATGCATTATAGAGATTCAAAACCCACATGGACCTCGCTTTATAGACCTCAATTGGCCTCGCTTCATGTGACTTTTTGGCCACTCATTGGGTAGCCTTGCATGTTAGAGTACTCCAGAGCTTTGCCTGAAATTAGTTTCCTAACCCTTTAAGGGTTCCTGAATGAATTGAAACCCACAGTGCCTCCAACTTCATCCATGAAAAATTGCTAGATAATTACCATGAAATTTTTAAAATTTCCATGACCAGATGTCACTGGAGAACCTTTGATGTCCTGTTGATGATCATGAATATACCAGACAGGGCCTTGATTGACTGGGTTTCATGAAAATGGTGTAGAACAGAGATGCTAGTAAGTAGGAGCCTGGTGAGTAGTGGGCCTAGAGAAGTGTTATGCAAGTGAGTGATAAAACATCTGTGGTGGGGCCATGTGGATCTTCCATTGGCTTCCAAATGGCTTGAGACTGACATGGTGCAGCCATCAGACCCATATACGTAAAGGCATATTTTTATATGGAGATGTTTTAGGGCAAAGTTCAGAATCATGTTGCTATTGTCAAGGGGGCAAGCTACGTGGGATAGAACCCTGGTTGGTGCATTCTCCTGGAGACCATGCCCACCACAGCTGACAGAACTCCCTTCAGCACTGTCTCCCATTTGAACTCATTGTATTTCATGAAGCAAATACCAAACTCCCAGTGCAGCAGCAAAAAACACGACGATAATTGGAGGATGACCAAGTTGTGTCACAGTCCACACGGGGAGACACTTAGCCCTCAGTGGCCACAGTTTACCTACAAAGAGAGAATTCAGCACTGCTGCCTCATTTTTATTGGAAAATAAATAACCATGTCCTCCAGGTCACATAGAAACAGATCGAGCTTTGATTGTCTCACTACAAATAAAGCTAAAGCTAATGAAAACAACATATATTTTAAGTGCCCAACCTCAAAGGCAGGTTCTCAAAAAGTCTTTAGGCCAGCAGAGCTCCATGTTTGTGGAGTGTTTACCCTGTCCCTTACTTTTGGAAACTCCTCTACCACCTCCAAAGATGTGAAATCTGGAGCATTTTCCATACCTGATAGGTATTCACAGATTTTCTAACTCTTCTCCTCTAATTGTGTCTTACTTGGGGCGAAGGTAATGTCAAGGCATTGTTCTGGAGGAGAGTGGGAAGAATTTTCTGTAGCATATATTTGCATACACATTGGATTCAGTTTTCTATTTTCCATTCAAAATACTGAATCCCTGACTCTAACCCATACCCGACCAGACTCTGACTACTAATTCTAATATGATGGAGAAAACTAACCCAAACAGAATAGAAATACAAGCAGTTCAGAGTAGGCCTGGTGTATTGTTGGACTTGCCTTTTGCATGATACAGAGTTGGAGTTATGAATCTAGTCAATTTACTGTTGAAATAGTTGTCCATGTATTTTTAAGGTTAACAAATATGTGAATTCCTGTCTCCCTTTCTCTGTATTCTTATATGCACATATAGATTCCTACCTGGTACCACACGTACATTCTTGTGAGGTGGCTGACTTGGCAGATACAAATTGTTAGAAGAGGTCACTCCTACTAAACTTGTTGGAATTGGATATTCAACCTATGGGTGAGCTTGCTAGTTGAACAGCATTATACATAAATCCATGTTCAGTAAAATTAATATTTTTAGATCTCTGGATGATGCATATTTTATAATGAATTTTGATTGACATATATATTGCTACTTTTTTGTCTGTGTGTGTGTTTTGTATATATATATATATATATATATATATATATATATATATATATATATACACTCTCCAGATTTTTCAAAATATGAAATATATGTGTCTTATATACACTCCCTAAATTCATTCATGTTTATGTATGTGGATTTATAATCAACTATTCACAAGATTATTCTGAGAAATATTCATCCACCTGAAATTTGCCTAATGATCTCAAATGTCAATCCTATTTGTGACTACATATTTGTTTCTTCCTAAGATTATATATGTAAACTCAACCCTGTTCAAAATATCTAATCCTATCACTCACTTTATACTTTGCCTGTTTTCGTAATGTCTCTATTGATATCTGCTTTCCTACATATTTTCCCCAGTTCATCATTGTGACTGACTCTTCACCTGTGCTGACATTTACATTCACTCTCTAATCAAAACCCTATTGCTAAAGAACGTTTTTTCCAATTCCTATACTCACGCTTCTTCCTGAAAGTACTGACTATCTTCCTAATGCTATAGACTATCCCTTTTTGACTGGATGTTCTCTTCTACATTCAATCATCCAAGTAAATGTGGGGCGAGCTTCAGAGGAGGAGACAACCAAAAGACTATCTCATGCAACATCAAAGGGTTTTTTGGGTGTCCAGCATGCTGGGGCTCAGAGATCACTTGAATCGAGCAGATAGCCCTGAGAATAGCTTAAGTAAAGCTTATATACTTTCCCTGGAGAGGGCAGGGAGGGAATTTTATTGATGGGTCAGGGCGAGTGGGTGGTTTGCGTGCAACTGGGTGAGGGAGTACATTCTGCAGTTGCGCAGTTGGGGACAGAACATTCTGGGAACAAGATTTGCAAGCATTTCTCAAGATTTCAACAGTGTTTTGTTAAGCATACAGAAAAACAAGAAGTGAGAAGTAACTATTTTATTAACCTTTAATTCCCCACTTCTTCTTCTGGCTACTTTTAATCATAAAAATGATCATTGGAGGGTGTCACATTCTATGTCTGCTAGTGGGGTATTACCATAAGTTTAACTCGTCCAATTTGAGCCTGGAGAAAAGAAATTACACGGTTGAGCAAACAGGGTTTTATAGTTAGCAATAATATGAGGATTATTATTGGACCTGCCAGGTTGATAAAAACGTAGTTAACCAGGAGGAGTGTGTGAACCAAGACTCAAGCCACCCTTTTTGGGCCTCTCTCTCTTGTTGATGCTCTTCAAGGTTTCTTTTAAATTTACCCATAGATTTTATTACAACTCCAGTATGGTCAGCATAAAAACAACATTCTTCCCTCAATGCATCACAAAGGCCCCCTTCTCTAATAAAGAGGAGGTCCAACCCTCAACTGTTCTGTAAAACAACTTCAGAGAGAGAGGTTAAAGATTCATGCAAAGCTCTGATGGGGGTTTCTAATATCTTAGTTTTGCTCTATTGCTGCTTCTAATTGGGTCATTTGTTGTGTCCCATGGACAATGGCAGTGGCTCCTGTGCCCACCCGTGCAGCAACTCCTATTCATAATAGGATGGCTAAAGTGAGCGATACATGTTCCCAGTGGAACCGGTTGTATGCCCCCCCCCATTTGATCTTCAAACGAACCTGCATCATGATAGAGCACTCTGGGAAACATCTGCACCATTTCAAAATTAATCCCATCTGTTGACCATTTCATGAAAACATAAACAATGTTTAAGTATATAGAATTATGCTGTTGTAGGGACACACAAGGCAAGGCACCTAAGATAGCACTGAAGACAGGGAAAGAGTCCTATTTTGTTGCAACCGGATTCAGAGGGCATTGCTTCTGTTGTAATCAATTAATCCCCTGAAACTCAAGTTTAGGTAGTTTCAGAAATTTGTACCCAGCATATAAGGATGGGGCTCAGAAGTTTACAGTCTGCAGAAGTTCAAAAAAGCAGTATTTGTTTCTGATTTTTCCTCTGTTCTGGGCAAGTTAAATTTTCAAGGACACATGGGAGGGGGAGAGCTTTTTATTCCCTTTCTTATTTTTCCCCTGCCAGCTGTTACAACGGAGCCCATTTGGTAATTTCTTTATCTTAGAAATGTAGCCATTTCTGTGAAGCCCCAGGTGAAGGCCAGAGGCCTTGTTCACATATTTTGTGAAAAACAAGTTAGGGGTTGTCTAGCTTAGAAGTACTGAGTTTTTTAGCCAGTGGCCAAGTAGAACAGGGCAATACAAAAAGAGAAAGTTTATCTACATTGAACTCTTTATAGAAACTCTATGCTGAAAGTTCTAAATTCAGCCATGGTGAAGACTTCTGGAGAAGGACATTTAAGACTTTTCTGTGGGCCTGGTACAGAGGGGGAATACGGGGAAGGTGGGGCTGAGAGAAGCTCTGAGGATCTGAGAATGAGGAAAAAGAGAGATGTAAAAGAATAATTGGAAAGGGGTTTGGGAATTTCCTAGCAACAAAACTTCAGCAGTAGAACAGGTAGAGCAGAGCAGAAAACGTGAGTCAGTATCCCAAAATTCTGTGAGGGACTTTAAATTGTAGTAACCTGTTTTCAGTGATGACAAAGCAACTTTAATGGCCATTTATATTACATCTTGGATAAGGGTCTGAGATCTCTCCTCAGCTCGTTTGAGCTTTGGGTTAGCTGGAAAGAGGACCTGGTGGGACCCGGTGAGGGCACTGACAGGAGAAGAGAGGAATGAGTCGGTGGAGGGGTACCTCAGTACCTGCTACCTCACTAGTGGGCAATTGTCTGAGAACTGGTGGAGGTTTGGGTTTCTGATCTAGTAATTGGAGGGGAGAAATCAGGTTGCTGAGGTGGGAGTGACAGCAGAGAGTCTGGAGCAGAAGGCTGAGGATAAAAATCTATTGGAGAAGCATAGTTCAGGATGTGAGTGAAGGAGGGAAAAGGCTTCCACATAGGGGAATCTCCTTTCACCCTTTTGAGCACTTGCAGAAGTTAAAAAGGTCACGCAAAAATTTGAGGATCTAGAGACCCCTCTGGGGGCCATCCTTTTTCTGTTTTCTACTTGGTAATATGGCCAATGCTATGTACTGAATTTGATGAAGTATTGGGGTTCCATCAGGCAGCCCCTGTATGATCACATCTCCATGAAATACAGAAGAAGTCGGCTTTTCCCCCACACAGCCGTTACTGTTTGTGGCTTTGATAGTTTGCTGGGCAAACATAGTAATCTAGGCTAGCCAACCGCATCTGGCTCGCGTGTCCCTACATCCATAATGTTTGTTTCCATTATTTATGGTACGGAAGGGATTTAATGGTATTTTAGTGGGATTTTCTTCATCAGGGATATCCCAATAAAAAAGACCTATGGCCAGCTGACAAATGTCTGGGTGGAGAGATGGCCACCAGGTCCCTAAGGGGGCTGTATGCGAGATAGATATACTCTTTTCCAGTAGGATTTGTGATCAGCCATCGCTGCTTAACAGGCTGATGAGGGTTAGGACTACTTGTGGCCAAGGGGAGAGTATATAACCTTATTCACATGGCGAATACACAATTTGAAACTGTTACCAGTCTTTTATAGTTTCCAGAAAGATTCTGGACAAGGAGCAGGCTTGAGATGAGAGGCATGGATCCAGGAAGTGATTCTGTATACCTTTACCACTGTAGGTGTTATAAGTAGCTCCTGGTATGGTCCTTTTCAGCAGGGTTCCAGGGATGACACCTGATGTCATCTTACATACATGAAGTCTCTTATTTGATATGGATGTGGAATCCCCTGGTACACAGTTTGGTAGGCAGTGGCCAGCTATTTTCACAGGTATCACTGAGTTCTTTCAAGAGCTTTAAGTCTGTCAACCAAGAGGGTGTGAAATGGATCCTTAGGTCTTACAGTTGGGCTTAGGACCCTTACTGGACGAGTGCCACCATAGAGAATTTCTCAGGTGGTAAGGCTACTCAAAGAAACAGAAGGATTTTTTCTTGCATGAAACATTGCATAAGTCAGGAGCATAGTCCAATCTTTTATGCTGGTCTCTAAGCTTAATTTCATTAAGGTCTCTTTAATTGTTCTATTCATTCTTTCTACTTGTCCTGAACTCTGGGGTCTATAAGCACAATATAACTTCCAATTAATCCCCAGGTTCCTGGCTAACCCCTGACTTACCTGGGCCATGAACATCGGTCCATTATCAGATCCTATTACCGGCTTAGCTTCCTCCAATTGTAGAGAGGCTTAGTCAGAAGCAGGGGAATCACTTAGAGTGTGTTGTGTGTTAGGGGACGAGGGAAGTGGATAAGGAGGGGAAGAAGAGTCCAGTAGAGTCAAATCTTGTGACTCAGGGAGAACAGAGGGTGGAGGAGGTGGAAGAGGTGAGGGTTTGAGAGATCATGGGGGAAGGAGTATGAGCAGAGGCATGGGCAAGGAAAGGCTTCACCCATGGAGGAGGAGATTTGCAGAGGTCGGCAAAGTTAAGATATATGGCTGTTGATCAGGATGGCTATGTGGCCCTGGCTGAAAGACAATATCTCTGACTTTTCAAATTAGTGGGAAGTAGAAAGATATTTCTAGGGGCCATACGACTCCAAAATGGGCCATTCTGAGGCACAGAGAGTCTGCCAGGTCTAGCGTTTTACTAAAAAAAGAAAGATACTGAGCCCTTAAGCGGACTTTGGTTCAGTGATCAAGGGTCAGGGACAGAGGCATTGAAGTGCTCTGTCCCATAATGAAAGGTACACAAACAGTAAAAGCAAAGTCACATGACACAGATAAGACAAGACCATGAAGACAGGCAATGGACGTCCAAAACTGAGACCAGGAATGCGTAGCCGGCAAAACCCGATAGGATGGCAATACCTAATCTAAAACAAAATATCACTGAGTCTATGAAGCAATTGTTCCTTGATTCTCCGAGTCCTCTGCGGGGTCCCCCATGGAGGTGCCCTATGTCTCTGTGGCACGTCTCTCAGCCCCCGTCGGAGAGACCCCAGGCTCTTCATCGCCAGCAATTTTGCCAAGCCCTAACATGACACCTGAAACCAGAAAGAGGCGCCTTACTTACTCCGAGAGGAGCCCGTTGGGGGTCTCTCATCCGCCACTGCCAGAACTTGGTGGAACCTCAATATTTAAAGGTCAGGCGAGTGTCGGAGGAAGAGACTACCAAGAGACTGTCTCATGCAACAGCAAAGGGTTTTTTTTGGGTCCAGCTTGCTGGGGCTCACAGCTAACTTAAATAGATCAGAGAGCTCTGAGAACAGCTTATGCAGAGCTTACATACATTTCTTGGAGAGGGAAGGGAGGGAAGTTTACTGATGTGTAAGGGTGAGTGGACGGTTCGCGTGACACCGAGTGAGGCAGTACATTCTGCAGTTTGGCAGTTGGGAACAGTACATTCTAGAACAAGATTAGCAAACATTTCTCAAGATTTCAACAGTGTTTTGTTAAGCATACAGAAAAACAGGAAATTACAAGTACCTATTTTATTAACCTTTCACTACCGACTATCCCTTTTTGACTGGATGTTCCTTCTAAATTAATTCATGCAAGGTACAAGGACCTATGCCATTGTATATCGATTTATCTGAGACATCTCTGCAGAACGTAATTCAGTGCTGCGTATCCCAATCAAGGGCCCAATGCCCTTCTGGCCTTCAAATCATACTTAGATTTCTTTTTTCAAACATATATTACACCTATATATTCTTATACACATAGCAAGTTCCCAATAACATTATTCATCCAGCACAATGATTTCTAACCCAAATCAAACATGTTTTTAACCATAATTATACACTGTTCCCTCAATCTAACTTTATAGAAGAGCAGGGTAAGAGTTGATTTCACAATAAAGAAATGTAGGGAAACTTCCACCTGCTGAGAACCTCAAAGGCCAATGCAGAAATGATCCCTGGAGAAGATGTAGGCAGCTATGAAGGACCTGAGAGAGCAAAAGTCATCTTCCATGGCAAACAACCCGGTCAGGATAAAAGGTTGTGTCTGAATCAGATTCTCTTCTTAATGTAGAGAACATGGACCAAAACAGGCCTGTGTGGAGATCTATTCCTGGGTGCCTATGGTTGATATACCATTCTAACTTGTGAAAGTGTCACAGGAAGTAGGGGCAGCCTCAATCTCATGGGACCCTTGGAAGCAACAGTTAAGACAAAGTGGTTGCCAAGACAGGGACCTCATTCAGTTCAGGAAGGAAATGACCTCACCTCACTTCCTTGGTGATGGAACTTTCTGAACTTTGGATCCAGGAAGCCAGGCACATAGAGCCAGTCCCAGTCCCCATCCCTGTGGTCTCACTTATTTGAATTTACCAAGGACAGTCAGTCTTTCTTGGTACCTTCAGACGTGAGAAGAACAAATGCCAGGAAAGCTCGGAAGCGTTGCTTTTCTTGAGAAAGCAGTTAGTGGCTCACCGTTGGCTCCTGAGAAGTTCACAGAGTTTGCCAAGGAGACCAGATCTGAGACAGGACAGGCTATTTTGGGGGAACATATTATGGCCTACAAGTCAGAGGACACTCCGGATAGTCAAAGACCTACTTGGGGGAAGAAGGTGCCTTTTTGGTTGTGGTTGTGGGTTTGTGGTTTTGTCTCATTTTCTGAGAATAGGTAGGAAAGTCAGTTTGTTTCGTTGGAAGTGGACTGTTTCTAGTAAGTCGTTTAACATGGCGAGTGTTTCTCTGTCTGTGTATCTCACTGTGTCCGTGGTTGTAGACATTAGAAAAGAGAATTCATGAATGGATGTGTCTTGTCTAGTAGAAAGCTTCTCAGCATTCATATTGCCCCATTTATGAATGGACTGTAGCTTGCCTTATTGATGTGCAACACCTGCTATCTTCCTAAGTTCCTGTTTTCTTCCTGAATTCCGGCCAATCTCAAGAATAGGCCAATGGTTTTGTGTCCAAGATATTTACAACCTCAAAGCTCTGTGACATAACAATGTACTGGATAGCTGTAGGGAATGGGGAGCATCTCAGAAAACTCAGATATCAGTGTGACCAGGAAAGTCTCAGTGGAGAAACCCTGCTTTGGGCCTTTTGGTTACCAATTGTTCTGTTGCCCTGAATGTCAGGAAGGTCTTTGCCTCTGGCCACCCCTTTTTGAAGCCTGAAGAAAACAATTTTCAAATGGAAATGATTGGGCATACCTGTGGCTCGGCTCTTTTCTTAAGTGCTTTGAAAAGGGATGTGTCTGAATCAGCCCCCTGGCCCTGTGTGTGGCTGTGACTTAGATTCTCAGCACCTGATGGATCTAAAGAAAGTTCCCATGTTTGCATCCAAATGAAAAATGGCCAAAAGAGCAGTCATTGGGATGAAGTCTCTTGACTTCCTCTGTAAGGTTCCTGAACTCCATCAAGTGAAAATAGGGATCCTTTGGGTCAAATGAGTTCTTCAAAACCTGCAGAGGCTAGCCCATAGGTGTTTGGTTTTATCATGACTAAAATTCACATAAAGAATCTAAACCCCACAGTCAGTAGGCCTCAAATTGGAGAATTGGAGCGGTATTCATGGCAGGCCTATTTGATCACTCCTGGTTCACAGGATGGGTGTCCAGGCCACCTTGACTTTAGGCAAATGAGGGTCAAAGGAGCTTATTTTGGACACTGTCTTGGTCTGCGCCCCTCATTTAAACATCCAGCCAAATTATGATGAGTGTCAATATGGAAGAAGATGAGGGCCATATGGGAGTGTTCTTGTTTTAATTGTGGTAATTTGTGTGGTAGTTGGAAGAGATGACTGGGATCACCTGGGCTTGAACTCTGGTGTGATTCCCCTTAAAGAATGAGTTCTGGATCTGACCTCAGAGAAGTATTGCCGTGAATTCTCTTGGGATTTTACTAGGCCACGCGTGAGAATCGCCTTTGGAAACTGAGATCTAGGCCCAGGATGGCTTTCCACGGAGCTCGGGGATTCTGAGCCAGGATATCACATGATTTACTTCTTGAAGACTTGGCAGCCCTAGTTGAGAGTCCAAACACATATGGACCTCACATTGTAGACCACAATGTGTCTGGATTCATGTGACCTTTTTGGCAGTCTTTTGGAAGGCTTTTCTGTGAGTGTTCTCCAGAGCTTTCATTGAAATGAGCTTCCTCACCATTTAATGGTTCCTGAATTAATTGAAACCCACAGTGCCTCTAACTTCATTTTTGAAATATGACTAGATTAATACCATGAAATTTCTGAAATTCCCATGACCAGGTGGCACTGGATAAACTTTGGATTTCCTGTTGCTGATCATGAGTGTACCAAAGAGTGCCTTGATTGACTGGGTTTCGTGAAAATGGTGTAGAACAGAGATGCCAGTAATTTGGAGCCTGCTGAGTAGTGGGCGTAGAGAAGTGGACTGTAGGTGTGTAAATAAATATTTTTGGTAGGACCACCTGGATCTTCCATTGGCTTTGAAAGACTTGCGACTGACATGGTGCAGGCAGCAGACCTTTATATGTAAAGGCATCTTGTCATATGGAGAGGTTTCAGGGCAATGTTCAGAATCAGGATGCTATAGTCAAGGGGAAAGCTATGTAGGATAGAAGCCTGGTTCGTACATTCTCTTCGCGACCCTGACCAACCACACATGACAGAACTCCTCCAGCATTTTTATCCCAGTTGAACTCCTTGTATTTCGTGAAGCAAGTACCAAACTCCCAGTGCAGCAGTAAGAAACACCCTGGAAAGTGGAGGATCACCAAATGGCTTCACAGTCCACATGGGAGACACTTCAGCCCAGTGGCCTCAGTTTACCTACAAAGAGAGAATTCAGCACCGCTGCCTCATGATCATTGGAAAATAAGAAACCATGTTCTCCAGGTAACATAGATGCAGACCCAGATTTCATGGTGTCACTACAAACGAAGCTAAATCTCCTGACAATTACATATATTTCTTGTTCCCAACCTCAGAGGAAGTTTCTCAAGAAGTCTTTAGGCCACCACAGCTCCATGTTTCTGGATTGTTTACCCTCTCCCTTACATTTGGAAACTGTTCTACCACCTCCAGTGTTGTGAACTCCTGAGCATTTTCCATTCCACATAAATTCACAGATTTTCTAACTCCTCTCCTCTAATTGTGTCTTACTTTTAGCGATGGTTATGTCAAGGCATTGTTCTGGATGAGAGAGGGAAGATTTATGTGTATCACATTTTTGCATACACATTAGATTAATTTTCCTTTTTTCCATTTGAAATACTGAATCCCTGACACTAACCCATACCCTACTAGACTCTGACTACTAATCCTAATATCATGGAGAGAAAGAAACCTAACCGAATAGAAATACAGGCCTTTCATAGGAAGCATGGTGTATACTTCTATTTGCCTTCTGCATTATCAAGAGTATGTGTTTTAAATCTAGTCAACTTTTCATTGTAATATTTCTCCATGATTTTTTAAAATTATCACATATATAAATTCCTGTCTCCCTTTCTCTGTATCCTATTCAGCACATGTGTTTTTTATGCATATATATAATATCCTACTTGGTATCACACGGACATTCTTTTGAGCTCCCTGACTTTGGAATATAAAATTGTGAGAACAGATGACTCTCCCTAAATAATGATGGAACTGAAAATTCAACCTATGGGTGAGCTTCCTAGTGAAAAACACTATACATAAATCCATGTTCTGTAAAATGAATATTTTTGGATATGTGGTGAATTATATTTCATGATGAATTTCGATTGGCATATATATTGCTAAATATTAATGTGTGTGTGTGTGTGTGTGTGCATGTGTGTGTGTGTGTGTGTGTGTTTGTGTATTTTTTTTAAATCTGGAAAAAATATATATGTATATATATATATATATATATATATATATATATATATATATATATATTTTTTTTTTTTTTTTCTCCAGATTTTAAAAATATGAAAAATATGTGTCTTATTATACACTCCCTAAATTCATTTATATTCATGTATGTGGGTTCAAAATCCAATCTTTACAATATTATTTTCAGCAATATTTATATTCCTGTAATACATATTTGTTTCCTACTACTGAAAACTAAGTTCAGTAGGTGGTGCATACAAATCCTAATATTTCTACAGTACCTGACCCAGTTTAACATCCATGCAAGTAGATTGCTATGAGACATGATGTGTATTTTGAAGTTCATTTTTATTCAACACTGGTATATTACTATTTTATCTGTTTATGGACATCATAGGATATATTTTTTCATCCACAACTTCACAAAATTATAGGCATTTGGTTCACATTCATTTACTTACTACTTAAGAACACATGTATTCCTCCATGTTTCTTTACTCGTCTTTTCACTAGACTTCTTTCTAAACACATTATTTTTGATTCCATAATCATTTTTGAAGCAATACACACCCTTCACGATAAACCGTAACCCTAATATTACCATTACATATATAACTGGTTGGAATGATTGTATATATATCAATATAAGATTTCCAATATATTTTCAGATGCAAACTCAATCCATTATTTAAAGTTGGAACTAGTTATATACTTTATCACAATATGGTCTATTCATGCAACATCTCAATAATCATCAACACAAGGTACACCTATTTGTATCACCAGTACTAATTTATAAGTTTCCAGAATATTACTTCCCATAATGGTGGAAGAAATACTCATGTCACCTTATGTACATATACAATTTATCACGGTAGTATTCTGGACACAAAATGCAAAGGTCACACATATGATTGTACCAAAGCCTAAATGGAAAGTGACCATGGATTACTAAAAACATCCATGTCCAGGGTGCCTAATGCTCTCAAATGTCAATCCTATTGATTATTACATATTTGTTTCTTCCTAAGATTATATATTCAACCTCAAGCCTGTTGAAAATGTCTAATCCTATCACTCACTTTATACTTTGCCTGATTTCCTAATCTTTCTATTGATATCTGCTTTCCTACATATTTTTCCCAGTTCATCATTGTGACTGTCTCTTCACATGTGCTGACATTTACATTCACTCTCTAACTGAAACCCTATTGCTAAAGAACTTTTGGTCCAACTCCTAGAGTCACTCTTCTTCCTAAACCTACTGACTATCTTCCTAATCCTACAGACTATCCCTTTTTGACTGGATGTTCTCTTCTACATTCAATCATCCGAGGTACACGGTCCTATGCCATTGTATATCGATTTATCTGAGACCTCGGTGCAGAACATAATTCAAGCTAAGTATACCAATCAAGGGTTCTGTTGCCCTGAATGTCAGGAAGGTCTTTGCCTCAGGCCACCCCTTTGTGAAGCCTGAAGAAAAAATTTTCAAATGGAAATAAATGGACATCACCTGTGGCTCTTTGCTTAATTGCTTTGGAAAGGGATTTGTCTGAATCTGCCTCTTGGCCCTGTGTGAGGCTGTGGCTTAGATTCTCAGCACCTAATGGATCTAAAGAAAGATTCCATGTGTGCATTCAAAACCAAAATGGCAAAAAGAGCAGTCATTGTGGATGAAGATTCTTGCCTTTCTCTGTTAGGTTCCTGACCCCCTTCAAGTGAGAATAGGGATTCTCTTTGTCAAATGAATTCTTCAATGCTCTGCAGATATGCTTGGGTTTTCTCATGACTCCAAATCACATAAAAAATCTATACCTGACATTCAGTAAGCCTCAAATTATAGAAACAGAGCGGAATTAATGGCAGGCCTTTTTGATCACTCCTGGTTCACAGGAAGGGTGTCCAGGCCACCCTGACTTTAGGGAAATTAGAGGCAAGGGAGCTTATTCTGGAAACTGTCTTTGGTTGCGACCCTCATGAAAACTTCCATCCAGAACTTTTGATGAGGGTCTTTATGGACGAAGATGAGGGCCATGTGGGAGTTTTTTTGTTCTAATTGTGGTCATTTGTGTGGGGGTTGGAAGAGATGACTTGGTCCACCTGGGCTTGAACTCTGGTGTGATTTCCCTTAGAGCCTTAGTTCTGGAACGTACCTCATAGAAGTATTGAAATGAATTGTGTTGGTTTTTAGGAGGCCACGCATGAATGTCACCCTTTGAAACTGAGATCTAGGCCCAAGGTGGCTTTCCACAGAGCAATGGGAATCTCAGCCAGGAAATCACATGATTTTATTCTGAAAGACTTTGCAGCCATTGTTGGCCCTCGGAAGCAAGAAGGAGTGGCCATACTCATATCGATTAAAATCAACTTAAAACCTAAGTTAATCAAAAGTGATAAAGAAGGACACTATATACTGTTAAAAGGCACCATTAACCAACAAGACATAACAATTATCAATTTGTATGCATCAAACAATGGTGGTGCAAAGTCATAAAACAAACTCTCCTCAACTTCAAGAGTCATATAGGCTATAACACAATAATTACGGGTGACTTCAGCACACAACTCTCGCCATTGGACAGATCCTCTAGAGAAAATCTGAATTAAGAAACTATAGAACTTAATAGCACAATCAATAACCTAGACTTAACCAACATATATAGAATATATCAAACATCATAAAGTGGATACATGTTCTTCTCAGCAGCACATTGGTCCTACTCAAATATAGACCATATATTATGCCATATGGAAACTCTTAGTAAATATAAAAGTATGGAGATAATACCATGCACCATATCTGATCATAATGGAATGAAACTTGAAATTAATGATTGAAGAAGGAAGGAAAAATTCTACATCACATGGAAAATGAACAATATGTTACTGAATGATCAATGGGTTACAGAAGACATAAAGGAGGAGATAAAAAATTTCTTAGAGACAAATGACAATACAGACAAAACATACCGGATTCTATGGAAAACAATGAAAGCAGTTTTAAGAGGGAAATTCATTTCTTGGAATTCTTTCCTCAAAAAAAAAGAAAAAAACAACAAATAAATGATCTCACACTACATCTCAAAAACCTAGAAAAAAAAAGCAAAACAACAAATGTAGTAGAAGACAAGAAATAATTAAAATTAGAGGAGAAATCAACAAAATTGAAACAAAAAAATTGAAAAAATAAAAGTTGGTTCTTTGAAAATAAATTAAATCGACAGGGCCTTAGCCATGCTAATGAAGAGAAGTAGAGAGAGAACTCAAATTACTAACATATGGGATAAAAAAGGCAACATCACAACAGACACTACAGAAATTCAGATGATAATTAGAAAGTATTTTGAAACCCCATATTCCAATAAAACAGAAGATAATGAAGATATTGATAAATTTCTTATGTCATATAATCTGCCAAGTTTGAGTCCGGAAGACTCACACAATTTAAATAGACCAATAACAAAGGAAGAAATAGAAGAAACCTTCAAAAGACTACCAACCAAAAAAAGCCCTGGACCAGATGGTTATACAGCAGAGTTCTACAAAACGTTCAAAGATGAATTAATACCAATACTTTTCAAGCTATTTCAAAAAATAGAAAAAGAAGGAGTTCTTCCAAATTCATTCTATGAGGCCAACATCACCCTGATCCCAAAACCAGACAAAGACACTTTAAAGAAAGAAAACTACAGACCAATATCTCTAATAAACTTGGATGCAAAAATTCTCAATAAAATCCTGGCGAATCGAATGCAAAAGCATATCAAAAAAGTTGTGCTTCATGATCAAGAGGGATTCATCCCAGGGATGCAAGGCTGGTTCAATATACGGAAATCAATAAATGTAATCCATCACATCAATAGACTTAAAGAGAAGAACCATATGATCATCTCGATAGATGCAAAAAAAGCATTCTACAAAGCACAGCATCCCTTTTTCTTTAAAACTCTATAAAACACTAGGAATAACAGGAACTTACCTCAACATGGTAATAGCTATATATGCTAAACCTCAGGCTAGCATCATCCTAAATGGAGAAAAACTGAAGGCATTCCCTCTAAAATTTGCAACAAGACAGGGATGCCCTCTATCACCACTTCTATTTAATTTAGTTCTTGAAATACTATCCAGAGCAATGATACAGACAAAGGAAATTAAAGGCATAAAAATAGGAAAAGAAGAACTTAAATTATCGCTATTTGTGGATGACATGATAATATATTTAACAGACCCAAAAGGGTCTACAAAGAAACTGCTAGAGTTAATAAATGAATTCAGCAAATTGGCAGGATATAAAATCAACACGCATAAATCAAAGGCATTCCTGTATATCAGCAACAAAACTTCTGAAATGGAAATGAGGAAAACCACTCCATTTACAGTATACTCAAAGAAAATAAAAAACTTGGGAATCAACCTAACCAAAGAGGTGAAAGATTTATAAAATGAAAACTACAGAACCCTAAAGAGAGAGATAGAAGAAGATGTTAGAGGATGGAAAAATATGCCCTGTACATGGATAGGCAGAAATAACATCATCAAAATGGCGATATTACCCAAAGTTCTCTACAGGTTTAATGCAATGCCAATCAAAAACCCAATGGCATTTCTTGTAGAAATAGATAAAGTAATCCTGAATTTCATATGGAACAACAAAAGACCCATAATAGCGAAAGCAATTCTAAGCAGGAAGTGTGAATCCAGAGTTCAAACTGTACTACAAAGCAATAGTAACAAAAACAGTGTGGTACTGGTATCAAAACAGGCAGATGGACCAATGGTACATAATAGAGGACACAGAGACATATCCACAAAATTACAACTTTCTTATATTTGAAAAGGGGCCTAAAAGCATGGAATGTAAGAAGGATAGCATCTTCAACAAATGGTGCAGGGACAATTGGAAATTCATATGCAACAAAATGAAACGGAATCCCTTTCTCTCACAATGCATAAAAGTTAACTCAAAATGGATCAAGGAGCCAGATATAAAATCAGAGACACTGCGTCTGATAGAAGAAAAAGTTGGCTACGAGGTACATACTGTGGGGTTGGGCTCCAAATTCCTTAATAGGACACCCATAGCCCAAGAGTTCATAAAAAGAATAAACAAATGGGACTTACTTAATCTAAAAAAGTTTTTTCTCAGCAAGAGAAACAATAAGAGAGTTAAATAGAGAGCCTACATCCTGGGAACAAATTTTTACCCCTTACACTTCAGATAGAGCCCTAATATCTAGAATATACAAAGAACTCAAAACAATTAAACAATGAGATAACAAATAACCCAATCAACAATGGGCCAAGGATCTTAACAGACACTTCACAGAGGAGGACATACAATCAATCAACAAGTACATGAAAAAATGCTCACCATCTGTAGCAGTCAGAGAAATGCAATCAAAACCACCCTAAGATACCATCTCACTCCAGTAAGATTGGCAGCCATTATGAAGTCGAACAACAATAAGTGTTGGTGAGGATGTGGGGTAAAGGGTACACTTGTACACTGCTTGTGGGCCTGCAAATTGGAGAGTCCAATATGGAAAGCAGTATGGAGATTCCTGGGAAAGCTGGGAATGGAACCACCATTTGACCGAGATATCGCCCTTCTCAGACTCTTTCCTGAGGATCTTAATAGAGAGCAGTATAAGGATACTGCCACATCGATGATCATAGCGGCACAATTCACAATAACTAGACTGTGGAACCAAACTAGATGTCCTTCAATAGATGAATGGATAATAAAAATGTGGCATCTATACACAATGGAGTATTACACAGCACTGAAAATGACAAAATCATAGAATTTGCAGGGAAATGAATGGCATTAGAATAGATTATGCTAAGCGAAGCTATCCAATCCTTAAAAAACAAATGCCAAATGTTTCCTTTTATATAGAGAGAGCAAATAAGAACAGAACAGGGAGGAAGAACATGAGAAAAATATTAAAACTAAACAGAGATGAGTGGGGGGAGAGAAAGGGAGAGAGAAGGAAAATTGTATGGAAATGGTAGGAGACTACTCAATGTTACACAAAATTACATAAAAGAGGTTGTGAGGCTAAAGAGGGGAAAACAAGGGAGAGAATTAAACAACAGCAGATGAGGTAGAGAGGGAAGATGGGAGGGGAGGGGGAATAGTAGGGGATAGGAAAGGTAGCAGAATTCAACAATAACTAGTATGCTATTATGTAAAAACGTGAGTGTGTAACTAATGTGATTCTGCAATTTGTATTTGGGGTAAAAATGGGAGTTCATAACCCAATTAAGTCAAATGTATGAAAGATGATATATCATGAGCTTTATAATGTTTTGAACAACCAAAAAAAAAGAATTGAATTTCCAATATTTGAGTCATATAACAACTTTATTTTTTAATAAAATTGTCTTTTATTTGTTATCTTACTTGCTGGTATCTGCCTTTCAGTTTTAAAAAACTATGTGCTTTAGCCATTCATCCATGTAGTATGTAACAGAAAATTTTGAGTGTCTCCATATAACCAGATTGGCAAGGCATCAAGGTTTCCTTCGCAAACAAGGTGAAGGCTTTGCCATTAGAAATTTAATATTCTGCAAAACAATTTTTTTTAACTTTCCAATTATATTTCCAAAAAAATTTAGAAAAAAAAAGAATCTAAACCCCACAGTAAGAAGGCCTCAAAGTGGAGAAGTGGAGCATTTACGGCAGGCCTATTTGATCACTGCTGGTTCACAGGAAGCGTGTCCAATCGACCCTGATGTTAGGCAAATGAGGGGCAAGGGAGCTTATTTTGGGCACTGGTTTGGATGTGCCCCTCATGGAAAACTCCATCCAGAGGTTATGATGTGTGTTTATATGGAAGAAGATGAGGGCCATGTGGGAGTGGTTTGGTTTTAATTGTGGTCATTTGTGTGGTAGTTGGAAGAGATGACTGGGTCCACCTGGGCTTGAACTCTGGTGTGATTCCCCTTAGAGAATGAGATTTGGAACTGACTTCAGAGAAGTATTGCCATGAATGTTGTTGGGATTTCAGGAGGCCACGCATGAGAGTCGCCCTTGGAAACTGAGATCTTGGCCCAGAGAGGCTTTCCAGAGAGCACTGGGAATCTCAGCTAGGATATCACAGGTTTTATTCTGAAAGACCTGGCAGCCATCGTTGAGAGTCAAAACACACATGGACCTCACATTGGAGACCTCAATGAGCCTGGCTTCATGTGACAATTTGGCCATTCTTTGGGAAGCCTTGCCTGTGAGAGATCTCCAGATCCTTCATTAAAATGAGCTTCCTCAACATTTAAAGGATCCTGAATGAATTGAAACCCACAGTACCAACAACTTCATCTGTGAAAAATAGTTAGATAAATACCATGAATTTTTAGAAATTCTCATGACCAGGTGGCACTGGAGAACCTTTGGATGTCCTGTTGCTGATCATGAGTATACCAGACAGTGCCTTGATTGACTAGGTATCATGAAAATGGTGTAGAACAGAGATGCCAGTAAGTTGGAGCCTGATATGTAGTGGGCCTAGAGCAGTGGTGTGCAGGTGTGTGATAAAACATCTGTGGTGGGGCCTGTGGATCTGCCATTGACTTTCAAATGCCTTGACACAGACACGGTGCAGCCAGCAGACCCTTCTATATAAAGGCATCTTGTTATATGGAGATTTTTCACGGCAATGTTTAGAATCAGGTTGCTATGGTCAAGGGGCAAGCTATGTGGGATAGAAGCCTAGTTGGTGCATTCTCATGCAGACACTGACCCACCACACGTGACAGAACTCCCTCCAGCACTGTGTCCCACTTGAACTCCTTGTATTTCGTGAAGCAAATACCAAACTCCCAGTGCAGCAGCAAAAAACACAATGAAAAGTCGAGGATGACCAAATGGCTTCACAGTCCACATGGGGTGACACTTAGCCCCCGTGGCCACAATTTAGCTACAAAGAGAGAATTTAGCACTGCTGCCTCATGTTCATTGGAAAATAAGAAACCATGTCCTCCTGGTCACATAGATGCAGACCTAGCTTTGATGGTCTCACTACATCGGAAGTTAAAGCTCCTGAAAACAACATATATTTCAAGTGCCCAAGCTCAGAGGCAATTTCTCAAGAAGTGTTTAGGCCAGCAGATCTCCATGTTTGTGGAGTGTTTACCATGTCACTTACTTTTGGAAACTGCTCTATCAACTCCAAGGTTGTGAACTCCTGAGCATTTTTCATTCTAAATATATATTCACAGATTTTCTAACTCTTCTCCTCTAATTCTGACTTACTTGGGGCAAAGGGAATGTCAAGTCATTGTTCTGGATGAGAGAGGGAAGATTGTTTTGTAGCACATATTTGCATACACATTGGATTCATTTTCCAATTTTCTGTTTGAAATACTGAATCCCTGACACTAACCCATACCCTACTAAACTCTGACTACTAATCCTAATATAATGGAGAAAAATAACCCAAACAGAATAGAAATACAAGCATTTCAGAAGAAGCATGGTGTATAGTTGGAATTACCTTTTGCATGATATAAGGTAGGAGTTATAAATCTAGTCAATTATTTGTTGAAATAATTTTCCATGTGTTTTTAAAGTTAAGAAAAATGTGAATTCCTGTCTCCCTTTCTCTGTAGCCTATTAAGCAAATGTATTTTTATATGCACAAATAGAATCCTACCTGGTTTCACATATACATTCTTGTGAGGTGGCTGACTTGGCAGATACAAATTGTGAGAAGAGATCACTCCTCCTAAACGCTGTTTTAACTGAAAATTCAACCCATGGGTGAGCTTCCTAGATGAACAACACTATACACATATTCATGTTCAGTAAAATGAATATTTTGGGATATGCGGATGAGTTATTTTTCATGATGAATTTCAATTGGCATATATATTGCTACATTATAATGTGTGTGTTTGTGTGTCTATATATACATTATATATATATATTCTCCAGATTTACCAAAATATGAAATATATGTGTCTTCTTATACACCGCCTGAATTCATTCATATTCATATATGTGGATTTATAATCAACGTTTAAAAAGTTTATTCTCAGAAATATACATCCACTGAAATAAATATTTGTTTCCTAGTACTGAAAACTAACTTCAGGGAAGGGTGCTTACAAATCCTAATATTTCTACAGTAACTGACCAAGTTTAACATCAATGCAAGTAGATTCCTATTGGATATGATGTGTTTATTAAAGTTCATTTTAATCAAACCTGGTACGTTATTATTTCTTCAGTTTATAGACATCATAAATTATATCCTTTCATTCACAAGTTCAGAAATTTATAAACATTTGGTTCACTTTCAATCACTTCCTCCTTCAGAACACTTATATTTCTCCATGTTTCTTGACTGGTCTTTTCACTAGACTTCTTTCTAAAGACATTATTTTCGATTCCATAATCATTTTTGAAGCAAAACTCACACACTATTTATGATAAACGGTAACCCTAATATAACCATTAGATATATAAGTGGTTTGAAAGAATGTATGTATATCAATAAATGATTTCCTCTATTTTTTCAGATATCAATACAATCCATTATTTAAATTTGGAACCAGTCATATAATTTATTGACAGTATGGTCTATTAATGCATCATCTCTATATTCATCAACACAGGGTAAGCCGATTAGTATCCCCAGTACTAATTTATATCTTTTCAAAATATTTCCCCCAGAAATGGTGGAAGAAATACGCATGTCACCTGATCTTCATATACATATTATCACAGTAATATTCTGGACACAAAATGCGAAGGTCACCCTTATGATTGTACCAAAGCCTCAATGGAATGTGAACATGGATTACTAAATATATCCATGTCCAGGTTGCCTAATGCTCTCAAATGTCAATCTTATTGGTGACTACAAATTGGTTTCTTCTTAAGATTATGTATTCAACCTCAACCCTGTTGAAAATGTCTAATCCTATCACGTTATACTTTGCCTGATTTCCTAATGTCTCTATTGATGTCTGCTTTCCTACATATTTTCCCCAGTTCATCATTGTGCCTGACTCTTCACATATGGTGTCATTTATATTCACTCTCTAACCAAAACCCTATTGCTAAAGAACATTTGGTCCAAATCCTAGACTCACTCTTCCTTCTAAACCTACTGACTATCTTCCTAATCCTACACACAATCCCTTTTTGACTGGATGATCTCTTCTACATTTAATCATCTGAGGTACAGGGTCTTATGCCATTGTATATCAATTTAACTGAGACCTCGGTGCAAAACATAACTCAAGCTAAGGATCCCAATCAAGGGTCCAAATCCTTCTGGGCTTCAAATATTACCTAGATTTCTGTTTTCATACTTATGTTCTACCTCTATATTCTTATAAATGTCGCTGGTTCCCAATACCATTATTCATCCAGCAGAATGATTTCCAACCCAAATCGAACATGCTATTAATCCTAACCATACAATGTTCTCTCAATCTCACTTTACAGAAGAGCAGGGACAAAGTTGGTATTACAATACAGGAAGTTAGGAGATCTTCCAACTGCTGAGTACCTCAAAATCCATGCAGAAATGATCCCTGGAGAAGATGCAGGCAGCTATGAAGGACCTGAGAGAACAAAAGTCATATTCCATGGCAAAAAACATGGTCAGGATGAAAAGATGTGTCTGAGTCAGCCTCTCTATTCTTTATGTAGGGAAGATGGACCAAACCAGGCCTGTGTGGAGAGCTGTTCCCAGGTGACTATGGTTTCTATACCATTCTAACATGAGAAAGTATCACAGGAAGTAGGGCAGCCTCCATGTCAGGAGACAATAGGAAGAAACTGTTAGGACAAAGTGGTGGTCAAGACAGTGACCTCATTCATTTTCTGAAGGTAGTGACCTCACCTCACTTCCTTGGTGATGGAGCTCTCTGAATTTTGTGATCCAGGAAGCCAGGCACCCTGAGCCAGTCCCAGTCCCAGTCGCAGTGGGCTCATTTCTTTGGATTTTCCAGGAACAGAGTCAGTCTTTCTTGGTACCTACTGATGTAAGGGTTGCCAAATACCAAGAAAGCTGTGAAGAGGGGTCTTTCCAGAGAGGATAGGAATTGGCTCACCACTGCGTCCTTACAACTTCACAGATTTGACCAAGGAGACCAGATCTGAGACAGAAAGGCCATTTCTGGGGAACATTGTATGTCCTACCAGTCAGAGGACATTCCAGATAGTCACAGACCTACTTGGAAGAAGGAGGTGCATTAGTGGGTGTTGGTTTGTGTTTGTGGTTTTTTCTCATGATCTGAGAATAGGTAAAAAAGGAGGTTTGTTTGGTTTGGAGTGGACTGTTTCTAGTAAGTCATTTGACAAGGAGACTGTTTCTGTGTCTGTGTATCCCATTGTGTTTTTCTTTGTAGATATTAGAAAAGAAAATAGCTCATTGGGTGTGTCCTGTCTAGTAGAAAACTTCCCATTATGCATCCTTCCCAATTAATGAATGGACTGAGGCTTGCCTCATCCATGGGCAACACCTGCTATGTACCTAAGTTTTCATTTTTTTCCTAAATTCTGGCCACTCTCAAGATTAGTATCATGTATTTTTGTACAAGATACGTACCACCTCCAAGCTCTGTGACATGGCCATGTACTGGATAGCTGAAGAGAATGGCGAGCATCTCAGAAAACTCACATATCAGAGTAACCAGGAAAGTCTCCTAGGAGAAACCCTGCTTGGGGGCTTTTGATTACCTATTGTTCTGTTGCTCTGAATGTCAGAAAGGTCTTTGCCTGAGGCCAAACCTTAGTGAAGCCTGAAGAAAAGAGTTTTCAAATGGAAATGAATGGGAATCACCTGTGGCTTTTTACTTTATTGCTTTGGAAAAAGATTTGTCTGAATCAGCCTCTTGGCCCTGTGTGAGCCTGTGGTTTAGATTTTCAGCACCTGATGGGTCTAGAGAAAGATCCCATGTGGGCATTCAAAACCAAAATGGAAAAAAGATCAGTCATTTTGGATGAAGCCTCTCGCCTTCCTCTGTAATATTTCTGACCTCCATCAAGTGAGAATAGGGATCATTTGTGTCAAATGAGTTCTTCAAAGCCCTGCAGAGGCTGGACAATAGGTGCTTGCGTTTTCCCATGACTCCAATTCACACAAAGAATCTATACCCCACAGTCAGTAGGCCTCAAATTTGAGAAGTGGAGCAGTATTAACAGCAGTCCTATATGATCACTTCTGTTTCACAGGAATGTTGTCCAGGCCACCCTGACTTTAGGCAAATGAGGGGCAAGGGAGATCATTTTTGACACTGTCTTGGGCTGTGCCCCTCATGGAAACCTCCAGCTAGAGTTTATGATTAGTGTCTATATAAAAGAAGAAGAGGGCCCTGTGGGAGTGTTTTGGTTTTAATTGTCATCATTTGTGTGGCAATTGGAAGAGATGCCTGGGTCCACCTGGGCTTGAACTCTGTTTTGATTCCCCTTAGAGACTGAGTTGTGGAACTGAACTCAGAGAAGTATTGCCATGAATTGTGTTGGGATTTTTGGAGGCCACGCATGAGATTCGCCATTGGAAATTGAGATCTAGGCCCAGGGTGACTTTCCACAGAGCACTGGGAATCTCAGCCAGGATATCACAAGATTTTATTTTGAAAGATTGTCAGCCATAGTTGAGAGTCAAAACACACATGGAATTCACATTGTAGACCTCAATGGGCCTGGATTCATGTGACCTTTTGCCCACTCTTTGGGAAGCCTTGCCTGTGAAAGTTCTCCAGAGCTTTCATTGAAATGAGATTCCTCATCTTTTAATGGTTCCTCTATAAATTAAATCCCACAGTGCCTCCAACTTCATTATTGAAAAATATCTAGATAAATACCATGAATTTTTTGAAATTACTATGACCAGGTTGCACTGGAGAACCTCTGAATGTCCTGTTCCTGATCATGATTGTACCAGACAGTGCCTTGATTGACTGGGTTTCATGAAAAAAGTGTAGAACATAGATGCCAGAAAGTTGGAGCCTGCAGACTAGTGGGCCTAGAGCAGAGGAGTGTAGGTGTGTGAAAAAAACATTTGTGGTGGGGCCACGTGGATCTGCCATTGGCTTAGAAAGACTTGTGACTGACATGGTACAGCCAGCAGACCCTTCTATGTAAGGGCATCTTGTTATATGGAGAGGATTCCTGCCAAAGGTCAGAATCAGGTTGCTATTGTCAAGTTGAAAAGCTATGTGGGATTGAAGCCTCACTGGTGCATTTTACTAACCCACCACACGTGAGAGTACATCCTCCAGCACTGTGTCCCAGTAGAACTCCTTGTATTTCGTGAAGCCAATACCAAACTCACAGTGCAGCAGTAAAAAACACCACGAAAGTGGATAATGACCAAATGGCTCTACAGACAACACAGTTAGATACTTAGACCCCAGTGGCCAAAGTTTACCTACAAAGAGAGAATTCAGCACTGCTGCCTCATGTTCACTAGAAAACAAAAAACCATGTCATCCAGGTCACATAGATGGAGACCCAGAATTGATGGTCTCACTACAAAGGAAGCTAAAACTCCTGACAACAATATATATTTTAACTGCCCGACCTCAGAGGCAGTTTCTCAAAAAGTCATTGGGCCAGCAGAGCTCCATGTTTGTGGAGTGTTTACCCTCTCCCTTTTTGTAACCCGTTCTACCTCCTACAAGTTTGTGAACTCCTGAGCATTTTTCTTTCCACATATGTATTCACAGATTTTCTAACTTTTCTCCACTAATTGTGTCTTATTTGGGGCGAAGGTAATGTCAAAGCATTGTTCTGGATGAGAGTGGGAAGATTTTTGTGTAGCACATATTTGCATACACATTAGATTCATTTTCATATTTTCCATTTGAAATACTGAATCCCTGACACTAACCCATACCCTACTAGACTCTGACTACTAATCCAAATATGATGGAGAAAAAGAAACTTAACAGAATAGAAATACAGGCCTTTCATAGGAGGCATGGTGTATACTTGGACTTGCCTTCGGCTTTATCAACGGTATGTGTTATAAATATAGTCAACTTTTCATTGTAATACTTCTCCATGAGTTTTTAAAATTAACACATATGTAAATTTCTGTCTCCCTTTCTCTGTAGCCTATTCATCACATGTATTTTTTAATGCATCTTTAGAATTCTACCTGGTATCACATGTACATTCTTGTGAGCTTGCTTATTTTGGAAGATACAAATTGTGAGAAGAGATCACTCCCTCTAAATACTGATGGAACTGGAAATTCAACCTATGGGTGAATTTCCTAGATGAACAATATTATGCATAAATAAATGTTCAGTAAAATGAATATTTTTGGATACGTGGATGATATCTATTTTATTATGATTTTCGAATGGCATATATATTGCTACATTTTAATGTCTGTGTATGTGAGTATCTATCTATCTATCTATCTATCTATCTATCTATCTATATAGATATAGATATCTACTCTTTAGATTTTCCAAAATATGAAATATATGTGTCTTATTATACACTTTCTAAATTTACTCATGTGTGTGTATGTGGATTTATAATCAAATTTTTACAAAATAATTCTTAGAAATATTCATCCACCTTAAATACATATTTATTTCCTAGTACTGAAAACTAAATTCAGTGAATGGTGAATACAAATCGTAATATTTCCACAGTGACTGACCCAGTTTTACATCAATGCAAGTAGACACCTATGGGACCATGATGTGTATTTTGAAGTTCATTTTTATTCAACACTGATACATTACTATTTCTGCAGTTTATGGACATAATAGGATATATTCTTTCATCCACAATTTCACAAATTTATAGGCATTTAGTTCACTTTCAATCACTTCCTACTTCAGAACACATGTATTCCTCCATGTTTCTTGACTGTTCTTTTCATGAGATTCTTTCCAAACACATTATTTTTGATTTCCATAATCATTTTTGAAGCAAAACTCAGACACTCTTCATGATAAACCATAATGCTAATATTACCATTAGATGTATAACTGGTTAGAATGAATTTATGTATATCAATATAAGATTTCCTATATATTTTCAGATATCAATTCAATCCATTATTTAAAGTTTGAACCAGTTATATTATTTATTCACAGTATGGTCTATTAAGGCATCTTCTCTATATTCATAGACCGATGGTATACCTATTTGTATCCCAAATACTAATTTATAAGTCTTTAAAATATTGCTTTAAGAATATTGGAAGAAATACTCTAGCCACCTGATATACATATACATTTCATCACAGTAATATTCCTGACACAAAATGCAAAGGACACACTTATGATTGTACCAAAGCCTATATTGAAAGTGAGCATGTATTACTAACAACATCCATGTCCTGATTAACTAATGATCTCAAATATCATTCCTATTGGTGAGTACATATTTGTTTCTTCCTAAGATTAAATATTGAAACTGAACCCTGTTAAAAATGTCTCATCCTATCACTCACTTTGTACTTTGCCTGATTTCCTAATGTCTCTATTGATATCTGATTTCCTACACATTTTCCCCAGTTCATCACTGTGACTGACTCTTGAAATATGCTGACATTTACATTCACTCTCTAACAAAACCCCTATATCTAAAGAACTTTTGGTCCAACTCCTAGACTCACTGAAATGGGTTCTTCAAAGCCCTGCAGAGGGTAGCCCATAGGTGCTTGGGTTTTCTCATGACCCCAATTCACATAAAGAATCTATGCCCCACAGAGAGTAGGCCTCAAATTGGAGAAGTAGAGCAGTATTAATGGCAGGCCTATTTGATCACACCTGACTCACAGGAAGGGTTTCCAGGCCACCCTGAATTTAGGCAAATAAGGGGCAAATGAGCTTATTTTGGACACTGTCTTAGGCTGCGCCCCTCATGGAAACCTCCAGCAAGAGGTTATGATGAGAGTTTATATTGAAGAAGATGAGGGCCATGTGGGAGTGTTTTGGTTTAATTGTGGTCATTTGTGTGGTAGTTGGAAGAGATGACTGGGTCCACATGGGCTTGAACTCTGGAGTGATTCCCCTTAGAGACTGAGTTCTGGAAATGAATTCAGAGAAGTATTGACATGAATTGTGTTGGGATTTTAGGAGGCCACACATGAGAGTTCCCTTGGAGACTGAGATCTAGGCCCAGGATAGCTTTCCAAAGAGCACTGGGAATCTCAGCCAGGATATCACATGACTTTATTCAGAAAGACGTGGCAGCCATTGTTGAGAGTCAAAACACACATGGACCTCAATTGTAGACCTCAATGGGCCTGGCTTAATGTGACCTTTTGGCCACTCTTTGGGAAGCCTTGCCTCTGAGAGTTCTCCTGAGCTTTAATTGAAATAATCTTCCTCACCATTTCATGGTTCCTGAATAAATTGAAAGCCACAGTGCCTCCAACTTCATCCTTGAAAATTGGCTATATAAATACCATGAATTTTTTAAATTCCCATGAACAGGTGGCACTGGAGAACCTTTGGATATCTGTTGCTGATCATGAGTGTACCAGACATTGCATTGATTGACTGGGTTTCATGAAAATGGTGAGAACAGAGATGCCAGAAAGTTGGAGCCTGCTGACTATTGGGCCCAGAGCAGTGGTGGGCAGGTGTATGATAAAACATCTGTCGTGGGGACACGTGGTTCTGCCATTGGTTTCCGAATGACTTGTGAATGACATGGTGCAGCCAGCAGAACCTTACAAGTAAAGGGACCTTGTTATATGGAGAGGTTTCAGGGCAATGTTCAGAATCAGGTTGCTATGGACATGGGTGCAAGCTTTTTGGGATAGAAGCCTGGTTGGTGCATTCTCCTGCAGACCCTCATCCACTACACGTGAGAGTACTCCCTCTAGCACTGTGTCCCAGTTTTTCTCCTTGTATTACGTGAAGCCAATACCAAACTCCCAGTGCAGCAGTAAGAAACACCACGAAAAGTGGAGTATGACCAAATGGCTTCACAGATCACATGGTTAGACACTTAGACCCCAGTGTCCTCAGTTTACTAACAAAGGGAAAATTCAGAACTTCTGCCTCATGTTCAATAGCATATAAGGAACCATGTCATCCAGGTCACATAGATGCCGACCCAGGTTTGATGGTCTCAATACAAAGGAAGCTAAAGCTCCTGACAACAACAAATTTTTCAAGGGCCCAAACAAAGAGGCAGTTTCTCAACAACTCATTAGGCCACCAGAGTTCCATGTTTGTGGAGTGTTTACCCTGTACCTTACTTTTGGAAATTCCACTACCACCTCCAAGGTTGTGAACTCCTGAGCATTTTCTTTTCCAGATATATATTCACAGACTTTCAAACTCTTCTCCACTAATTGTGTATTACTTGTGGCGAAGGAAATATCAAGGCATTGTTTTGGAGGACAGTGGGAAGATTTTTGTCTAGCAAATATTTGCATACACATTAGATTCATTTTCCTATTTTCCATTAGAAATACTGAATCCCTGTCACTAACCCATACCCTACTAGACTCTGACTACTAATCTTAATATGATGTAGAAAAAGAAACCTAACAGAATAGAAATACAGGCCGTTCATAGGAGGCATGGTGTATACTAGGACTTGCCTTCTGCTTTATCAAGTGAATGTGTTATAAATCTAGTCAACTTTTCATTGTAATACTTCTCCATGAGTTTTTAAAGTTAACACATATGTACATTTCTGTCTCCCTTTCTCTGTACCCTATTCATCTCATGAAATTTATTATGCATATTTAGTATCCTACCTGGTATCACACGTACATTCTTGTGAGCTTGCTGTTTTAGGAAGATACAAATTGTGAGAAGAGATCACTCCCCCTAAATACTGATGGAACTGAAAATTCAACATATGGGTGAATTTCCTAGATGAACAGCATTATACATAAATCCATGCTCAGTAAAAAGAATATTTTTGGATATGAGGATGATATATATTTCATGATGAATTTTGATTGGCATACATATTACTACATTTTAATGTCTGTGTTTGTATCTTTATATATATATATATATATATATATATATATATATATATATATATATATTTTTTTTTTTTTTTTTCTCCAGATTATTCAAAATATGAAATATATGTGTCTTATTTTACACTCACTAATTTAACTCATGTTCCTATATGTGGATTTATAATCAAATTTTCACAAAATTATTCTCAGAAATATTCATCCACATGAAATACATATTTATTTCCCAGTACTGAAAACTAACTTCGGTGAAAGGTGCTTACAAATCCTAATATTTGTACAGTAACTGACCCAGTTTAACATCAATGCAAGTAAAATCCTATGGGACATGATGTGTATTTTGAAGTTCATTTTTATTCAACACTGGTACATTACTATTTCTTCAGTTTATGGACATTATAAGATAATACTTTTCATCCACAAGTTAACAAATCTGTACGCATTTGGTTCACTTGCAATTACTTCCTGCTTCAGAATATATGTATTCCTCCATGTTTCTTGACTGTACTTTTCATGAGATTATTTCCAAACACATTATTTTCGATTTCCATAATCATTTTTGAAGCAAAACTCCCACACTCTTCATGATAAACCATAATGCTAAAATTACCATTAGATGTATAACTGGTTAGAGTGAACTTATGTATATCAATATAAGATTTCCTATATATTTTCAGATATCAATTCAATCCATTATTTAAAGTTTGATCAAGTTATATTATTTATTTACAGTATTGTCTATTAAGGCATCATCTTTATAATCATAGGCACAGGGTACACGTACTTGTGTCCCCAATACTAATTTATAAGTCTTAAAATGTTGCTTTCAGAAATGTTTGAAGAAATACTGTAGTCACCTGATATACATTTACATTTCATCACAGTAATATTCCTGACAAAAAATGCAACGGACACCCTTATGATTGTACCAAAGCCTAAATTTAATGTGAGCATGTATTACTAACAACATCCATGTCCTGATTAACTAATGATCTCAAATATCATTCCTATTGGTGACTACATATTTGTTTCTTCCTAAGATTATATATTCAAACTCAACCCTGTTAAAAACGTCTTATCCTATTACTCACTTTGTACTTTCCCTGATTTCCTAATGTCTCTATTGATATCTGCTTTCCTACACATTTTCCCCAGTTCATCACTGTGACTGACTCTTCACATATGCTGACATTTGCATTCACTCTCTAACTAAAACCCTATATCTAAATAACTTTTGGAACTATCCCTTTTTGTCTGGAGGATCTCTTCCTCATTCAGTCATCCAAGGTACAAGGTCCTATGCCATTGTATAACGATTTATTTGAGACAACTTTGCGGAAATAATTCAAAGCTAAGTATCCCAATCAAGGGCCCAGTGTTCATCTGGGTTTCAAATCTTTCCTAGATTTCTGTATTCATACTTATATTACACCTATATATGCTTGTAAATATCGGAGGTCCCCAATACCATTATTCATCTCGCAGAATGATTCCTAACCCAAATTGAACATGTTATTAACCCTAACCATGCACTGTTCCCTCAATTTAACTTTACAAAGACCAGGGACAGAGTTGGTGTTATAATACAGGTAGGTAGGGGATCTTCCACCTGTTAAGAACCTCAAGTTCCATGCAGAAATAAACCCTGAAGAAGATGTAGGCAGCTATGAAGGACCTGAGAGAGCAACAGTAATCTTCCTTGGTAAAATACCTGGTCAGGATGAAGCGATGTGTCTGAATAAGCCTCTCTCTTCTTAATGTAGAGAAGATGGACCAAACCAGGTCTGTGTGGAGAGCTGTTAACATGTGCCTATGGTTGATATACCATTCTATCTTGTGAATGTGACACAGGAAGTAGGGGCAGCCTCTCTCTCATGGGACCCTTGGAAGCAAATGTTAGGATAAAGTGGTTGCCAAGATAGTGACCTCATTCGGTTCCTGAAGGAAGTGACCTACCTCACTTCCTTGGTGATGGAACTCTCTGAACTTGGGATCCAGGAAGCCAGGCACTCAGAGCCAGTCCCAGTCCCAGTCCCAGTGGGTTCACTTGTTTGGATTTACCAAGGACAGAGTCAGTCTTTTTGGTACATACTGATGTGTGGATGGCTAAATGCCAGGAAAGCTCTGAAGAGGGGCCTTTCCTGAGAAAGCAGGTAGTGACTCACTGATTGATGCTGAAAACTTTACAGAGTTGGTAAAGGAGACCTGATCTGAGACAGGACAGTCCATTTCGAGGGAGCAGAGTAAGGCCCATCAGTCTGAGGACACTCTGGATAGTCACAGACCTACTTGGGGGAAGGAGGTGCCTTTGTGGGTGTGGGTGTGAATTTGTGTTTTTTTATCATGTTCTGAGAATAGGTAGGAAAGGCAGTATGTTTGGTTTGGAGTGGACTGTTTTTAGTACGTCATTTGACTTGGCGAGTGTTTCTATGTTTGTGTATCCCACTTTTTCCGTGGTTGTAGATATTAGAAAAGTGAATGCATCAATGGATGTGTCCTGTCTAGTAGAAAGCATCTCAGCACACATCCTTCCCAATTTATGAATGGACTGTGGCTTGCCTTATATGGACAACACCTACTTCTTTCCTTAGTTCCTGTTTTCTTCCTGAATTCTGGCCACTCTCCAGAATAGGCTCATGTTTTTTTGTCCAAGATATGGACCTCCGTCGAGTTCTGTGACATGGCCATGTACTGGATAGATGAAGGGAATTGGGAGCATCTCTGAAAACTCGGATATCAGTGTGACCAGTAAAGTCTCAGTAGAGAAACCCTGCTTTGTGCCTTTTGCTTACCTACTGTTCTGTTGACCTGAATGTCAGGAAGGTCTTTTCCTCAGGCCACCAGTTTGTGAAGCCTGAAGAAAAGTGCTTTCAATTGGAAATGAATGAGCATCACCTGTGGCTCTTTGCTTAATTGCTTTGGAAAGGGATGTGTCTGAATCATCCTTTTGGCTCTGAGAGAGGCTGTGGCTTTGATTTTCAGCACCTGATGGATCTAAAGAAAGATCCCATGTGTGCATCCAAAACCAAAATGGCAAAAAGATCAGTCATTGTGGATGAAGTCTCTTGCTTCCTCTGTTAGGTTCCTGACCTCCATCAAGTAAGTAGAGGGATCCTTTGAGACAAATGAGTTCTTCAAAGCCCTGCAGCAGTGCTTGGGTTCTCACATGACTCCAAATCACATAAAGAATCTATACCTCACAGTCAGTAGGCTTCAAAATGAAGAAACAGAGCAGTATTACTGGCAGGCCTATTTGATCAATCCTGGTTTACAGGAAGGGTGTCCAGGAAACCCTGACTTTAGGAAAATGAGGGGCAAGGGAACTTATTTTGGACACTGTCTTGGGCTGCGCCCCTTATGGAAACCTCCAGCCAGAGGTTATGATGAATGTCTACAGGGAAGAATATGAGGGCCATGTGGGAGTATTTTGGTTTTAATTGAACATATTGTTAACCCTAACCATACACTGTTCCCTCAATCTAAGTATTCAGAAAAGCAGGGACAGATTTGGTCTTACAATACAGGAATGCAGGGGATCTTCCACCTGCTGAAAACTTCAAAGTTCCATGCAGAAATGAACCCTGGAGAAGATGTAGGCAGCTATGAAGTATCTGAGAGAGCAAAAGGCATCTTCCATGGCAAACAGCCTGGTCAGGATGAAGGGTTGTGTCTGAATCAGATTCTCTCTTCTTAATGTAGAGGAGAGGCCTGTGTGGAGAGCTGTTCCCAGGTGACTATTGTTTCTTTACCATTCTAACTTGTGAAAGTGTCACAGGAAGTAGGGACATCCTCCATGTTATGAGACCTTAGGAAGCAAATGTTAGGACAAATTGGTTGCCAAGGCAGTGACCTCATTCAGTTACTAAAGGAAGTGACCTCACCTCACATCCTTGTTGATGGAACTCTCCAAATTTGGGTTCCAGGAATCTAGGCAGCCAGGCCCAGTCCCAGCACCAGTTCCAGTGTTCTCACTTGTTTGGATTTTCCAAGGACAGAGTCAGTCTTTTGTGGTACCTACTTATGTGAGAATGGCCAAATTCCAGAAAAATTCTGAAGAGGGGCCCTTCCGGAGAAAACAGGTAGAGGCTCACTGCTGGCTCCTGACAACTTCACAGAGTTGACCAAGGAGTCCAGATCTGAGACAGGACAGACCATTTCTGGGGAACATAGTATGGCCCTCCAGTCAGAGGACACTCTGGATAGTTCCAGACCCACTTGGGGGAAGGAGGTGCCTTTGTGGTTGTGGGTGTGGGTTTGTGGTTTTTTCTTTTGTTCTGAGAATAGTTAGGAAAGGGGGTGTGTTTGGTTTGGAGTGGACTGTTTCTAGTTAGTCCTTTGACAAGGCGAGTGTTTTTAGGTCTGTGTATCCCACTGTTTTCGTGGTTGTAGACATTAGAAAAGATAATGCCTCAATGAGTGTATCCTCTCAAGGAGAAAACTTCCCAGCATTCATCCGGCACAATTTATGAATGGAGTGTGGCTTGCCTTATCAATGGGCAACACCAACTATCTTCCTACGTTTCTGTTTTCTTCCTGAATTCTGGCCACTCTCCAGAATAGGCTCATGATTTTGTGTCAAATATATGTACCACTTCCAAGCTCTGTGACATGGCCATGTACTGGTAGCTGAAGGGAATGGCAAGCATCTCAGAAAACTCAGATATCAGTGTAGCCAGTAAAGTCTCAGTGGAGAAACCCTGCTTTGGGCCTTTTGATTACCTATTGTTATGTTGCCCTGAATATCAGGAAAGTCTTTGTCTCAGGCCACCCCTTTGTGAAGCCTGAAGAAAACAGTTTTCACATGGAAATGAATGGGCATTACCTTTGAGTTTACAATAAAACCTTCACAGATTTGGCTCTCATTAAGTTAAAAATACTTTTAGATTGTATCTCAGTGTAAAAAGTAACATGGAACTGTACATATCTTATTGATAACAAGTTCAATTATAGAACACAAATGATATACATAAATCTCCAACACTCCAACATGTTTTACTTTTAAGCCTAGAATTACCATACAACCTTAGAACACCAGCTTGATACAATGGTCTTTGCAAGCTTCTACCTTACAGACTTGTATACCTGGAAGATATGAACACATTAACACCACAATTACATTGATGTTTTTGTATTAAACAAGTTTAGATTTTAAAGAAATAACATGGCACAATTTTATAAAAACAGTACTTGTTTTACCAGCTGTTTAATTTTTTAAGATTACTTGCTCAAAACTTACACATATAACCAAGTTACACACACCTTTTTTTATTATTTACTTAAACCCTTTTAATTACTTAATCATATAGACTCTCTTATGCAGAAACACGTTTTTCCTCTATTATATCTATATCTAGAACCTTTTAGTTTCTCTTTTCCATCTACTAACCTCTTTCTGTTCACATTTCAATACAATGCTTTTCAATTTCTGAATTTAAGCAGATTATTTTATAGACATCTACATTTTATTAGGGCCTTTTTGAAAACCTAGAAAACTTATTGGCCTAATTTTAAAGACATCTTTATTTTTATCTGTTTACCCAATTTGAATTAAAACATATGAATCACGTGAATCAAAGACATTTGGATACATTTTTAAATTTTTCATGAGCGCTCCTCATCTGTCAATTGTCATATCCCTGCATGATATATGGACATACACACATACAGACATACCAACATACAACACGTAACACAAATGTAACACATAACACAATAGTAAAGGCCTTGTAGCTTTTTTCAGGTGAAATCTCCATTGCAATGCTGAAAACTCCAGAGTCGATCAAAAATAGAACTGATCAGAAAACATTAACCCATCAGCAGAATCAAGATCATAGGCTCAAAAAAAAAAATTACAGAATCTAAGAAAGCAAGAGTCCTAAAAATGATGACTGGCCAGTAATTAGTAAATACCATATTATATACTTTTTTGGTTAGGTCTAGTTTGAGTTCAGGTAAAAAGACACATTTACTCTTTTTATCTGTCTCCTGCTGAGTGCTGCAGGCTTCTTTTATTTGCATATCAAAGTAAGTCCTGGCTGAGGTCTGGAAAACTGAAAAGACTGGAATTCTGAGAAGAAACCTCACGCCTAAGGCATTTATCTATAAGTCATAATTTCCAGGTTTGGATGTTGAAAATTTTGATGCAAGTTTAAGATGTAATTCTCAAAATTTTATTTCTTTAGATTTTTCTACACTAGAAAAACTTGCTCACACAAAACTGAAAATAGGATCATTTTTTGATAATATTAATGCCACCATCAGAAGAAGTTTCTATAGGATCATTAAGCCCCTTTCTTTGTTATGAAGTTTCTAATAGTATTAAGTTAAATTAAATTGGCTGAAAAATTTTTAAAAAGAACCACATGCTACCATGTGTATCCGAAATGAAGCTTTAAAAATTTCCAAGACTGTTGCTAATTAATGTCATTTCAATAAGCCAGACCAACGTTTTAATTTAGTACCATTTTTTAAAATCTTACACACTGATGGGAATAGATACCATATCATAATTTATTATCTCTTCCCAAGTTAATGCACTGATATATCTAGTGAAATTTTTTCAGGCTGTCTAGTTCAAAATTAAAACTCTTTATTTTTTTTTTTTTTACCCTAAGTATTTAAGTTTCCTAGCATGAACTACCTGAAATCAAACTAAACAATTGTTTAAATCCAACTTTTAACTGTAAGATAGTGCAATGCTTTAGAAACCCATTTAGATACCAGATGGTTAAAATAAAAAAATCATTTCTAGATACACATTCACCCTAGATCATCCCCAAGAAACAATCTATAATATCAACATATTAATGCATTCATTGTCCCTTTTGTTAAGTAAACAGAGGTGGAGAAATCCTTAAAGTGCACGTAAGGAATAAGGGAGTTCCCCACAGCAAAATGGATCTGGCAGCTGCTGGGAGTCCCTTAGCCTCACCATTTACTTACAGGATTAGTTCCTCTGGTTTGCTTTGACCCCAGGCACCAGGCATATTCTATGTCTCCCAACTTTGCAGTACTCAGCTCCCAAAAATTTCATTCTCTGCTTCAGTTGTTTTGAGTGCTAGGCTTCCCCAAGAGGGCAGAGTGGGGTTTATTTAATGTCCCCTCTGGGGTGTCAAAATTTATGACTGAAGGCTTGGTTCCCATCCCAAAGCCAATTAATGCCAATTTAATAATGAGGACAGGGTTTTGAGAAAAGTTTAAGCGAGATATCAAAGTTCTTAGACCCCAGACATTTCCCTCTGCAGTGGGCATGCTCAATCCAACTACGGGAAGAAAAGAAATCACTGCTTCCGTAATCTTGCTTAACAAAGGGGAGTAAAGTTTATCAAAGTTCTTTGAAGCACAGCTAAGAGAGGTGAAAAGGTGAGAACAGAAAAACTGGCGGTTCTATTGACTTTTGGTCCCTCACAGGAGAAGCATTAGTTTAAAATTTAGCTAAAGTAACTTCCACATATGTAATGCAGGTTGGAACTCGGGACTCTGCATCGAACCAAACAATGCCATCACATTTAACAGAAACACAGATAAAATGACACACAAAGACCATCATGCAGCTCCCGTTTGTTCACAACCCCAAGATCTACAATCTTGTGACTCAGAGAGAATGGAGGGAAGAGGTGGAGGAGTAGAATGTTTGAGTGATAGGATCCTGGGTGAAGGGGTCGTATTGGAGGCAGGGACCAGGAATGGCTTCAAGGACAGAGGCATGGAATGGCTTTGTCCCATAATGAGAGTTTCTCAAACAGAGACAAGGACAATACAAACGTGACACAAACATGTACACACAGTTAACATTTAACACGAGTTCAGAAGTAAAGATTAGAACCTAGTAACTGGCAAAACCTGATGGGTTAGACCACAAAGACAGACAGTGAATTCAACCTGAGAGAAAAAAGTAGTCAGCAAGATATGATGGGTTGCCAGCAGAGTCACCTAATGTGGGCTCATTCGTCCCTCCTCACCTAATGAGAGCACATCCGTCACTCCCCGAGTCCTCCAAGGCATCCCTTGCAAGGACATGGCCTGTGGATTTAGGACACGTTTGTCCACCACTGACAGGGGGAACTTACGTTCTCCACTGGAAGCCACTCTGCCAACCCAAACCAAAAACGGAAAAATGGAACCTGAACAAAAAGCTCTGAGTGATCACAAGGAAAAATGAAAAGAAGCGCCTTACTTACCTCCAGAGGGGTCTGTTGGCGTGTCCTTGTCCTATGCTGCGTGATTCCCGTCCAACGCACCAAATGTAAGGGTCCGGTGAACGTCGGAGGAAGAGACCACCAAGAGAACGCGGCTCATGCAACAGAAAAAGGCGTTCATTGAGGATCCAATCCAGCATGCTGGGGCTACGTGCTCACTCAAGAAGGGAGAGCAGCCCAGAGCCCCGAGCAGGGGTTGAGCAGTGCTTAAGTACACTTTTTGGGGAGGGCGGGACTTTACATATATCACAGTCTCCTTTAAGAAATCAACATACACCGCAGAAAAATCAAACAACAATTCCTAAACATGATTAGTTCATTCATTGGCAGGAACAGGTCAGGCGGGAGTGATAGGTGAGTTCTAAAGCGAGGTACACATTCAAACAGATTGGTTTAGGCCTTGCGATGCCTATGTGCCAGGCCACACAGGATCCTAGGTTATTAAACAACCAGGCGGTCAGGGGGAATATTTACTGGGCAGTCCGGAATTGTACTACAAGCTACAGGAATTTCAGGTTTTGCATGTAGCATAGGAACTTAACAATACCTGGTCCTTTACATTTTAACTCAGGCCTTGCAGCTTAGAAACTTTACAAAACCCGGTCTTTTACACTTCAACTTTTACACTTTAATTTCAATTTATTTTACCCTTTCAGATCACTCCTGGTGCACAAGAAGGGTGTCCAAGCCACCCTGAATTTAGGCAAATGAGTGGAAAGGGAGCTTATTTGGGACACTGTCTTGGGCTGTGCCCCTCATGGAAACCTCCAGCCAGATGTTATGATGAGTGCCTTTATAGAAGAAGAGGAGGGCCATGTGAGAGTGTTTTGGTATTAATTGTGGTCATTTGTGTGACGGTTGGAAGAGATGACTGGGTCCACCTGGGCTTGAATTCTTGTGTGATTCCCCTTAGAGACTGACTTCTGGAACTGAACTCAAAGAAGTATTGCCATGAATTGTGGTGATATTTTAAGAGGTCAAGCATGAGAGTCGCCCTTGGAAACTAAGATCAAGGCCGAGGGTGGCTTTCCACAGAGCACTGGGAATTTCAGCAAAGATATCCCATGATTTTATTCTTAAAGACTTGGTAGCCATAGTTGAGAGTCAAAACACACATGGACCTCACATTGTAGACCTCAATGGGCCTGGCTATATCTAACCTTTTGGCCACTCTTTGGGAAGCCTTGCCTATGAGAGTTCTCCAGAGTTTCATTGAAATGAGCTTCCTCAACATTTAATGGTTCTTGAAACCCACAGTGCATACAAACACAATAGAAATACAAGCAGTTCAGAAGAGGCATGGTGTATAGTTGGACTTGCCTTTTGCATTATGTAGGGTAGGTGTTATAAATCTAGTTAATTTTTAATTGAAATAGTTCTCCTTGTGTTTTTAAAGTTAATAAATATGTGAATTCCTGTTTCCTTTTCTCTGTAGCCTATTCATCACATGTATTTTTATATAAACATTGAATCCTACCTGGTATCACATATACATTCTTGTGAGGTGGCTGACATGGCAGATACAAATTATGACAAGAGATCACTCCTCCTAAACGCTATTGGATCATAAAATTCAGCCTAAGGGTAACCTTTCTAGTTGAACAACATTATTCATAAATCCATGTTCAGTAAAATTAATATTTTTGGATCTGTGGACGATATATATTTCATCATGAATTTCAATTGGCATATATATTGCCACTTTATAATGTCTGTGTGTGTTTTGCTCTTTGCTTAATTGCTTTGGAAAGAGATGTGTCTGAATCAGCCTCTTGGCCCTGTGTGAGGCTGTGGCTTAGATTCTCAGCACCTGATGGATCTAAAGAAAGATCCCATGGGTGCATCCAAAACCAAAATGGCCAAAAGAGCTGTTATTGTGGATGAAGACTCTCACCTTCCTCTCTAATGGCCCTGACATCGATCAAGTGAAAATAGGGATCCTTTGGGTCAAATGAGTTCTTTAAAGCCCTGCAGAGTTTAGCCCATAGGTGCTTGGGTTTTCACATGAATCCAATTTACATAAAGAATCTAAACCCCACAGTCATTTGGCCTCAAATTGAAGAAGATAAGGGGCATGTGGGAGCATTTTGTTTTGAATTGTGGTAATTTGTTTGGCGCTTGGAACAGATGACTGGGTCCACCTGGGCTTGAACTCTGGTATGATTCTCTTTAGAGACTGAATTCTGGAAGTGACATCAGAGAAGTATTGTCATGAATTGTGTTTGGATTTTACTAGGCCATGCAACCTAGATCTCAGGTATTAATTGTGGTGCAGGGAGATCTAGGTGCAGGGTGGCTTTGCCCAGAGCACTGGGAATCTCAGCCTGGATATCACATGATTTTATTCTGAAATTCTTTAAAGCCACAGTTGAGAGTCAAAACACACATGGACCTCACATTGTAGACCTCAATGGGCCTGACTTCATGTGACCTTTTGGCCACTCTTTGGGAAGACTTGCCTGTGAGTGTTCTCAAGATCTTTCATTGAAATGAGCTTCTTCAACATTTAATGGTTCCTGAATGAATTGAAACCCACAGAGCCTCCAACTTTATCCTCAAAAAATGGCTTGATAAATACCATGAAACTTTTGAAATTCCCATGACCAGGTGGCACTGGAAAACTTTTGGATGTCCTGTAGCTGATCATGAGTGTATCTCACAGTGCCTTGACTGACTGGGTTTCATGAAAATTGTGTAGAACAGTGATGCCAGTATGTTGGAGCCTGTTCATTAGTGGGCCTAGAGCAGTGGTGTGAAGGTGTGTGATAAAACATGTGTGTTGGGGCATGTGGATCTGCCATTGGCTTCCAATTGCCTTGTGACTGACAGGGTACAGCCAGCAGACCCTTATATGTAAAGGCATCTTGTTATATGGATAGGTTTCTGGGCAATGTTCAGAATCAGGTTGCTATGGACAAAGGGGCAACCTATGTGGGACAGAATCCTGGTTGGTGCATTCTCATGCAGACTGTGTCCCTCCACACGTGACAGAACTCCCTCCAGCACTGTGTCCCAGTTGAACTCCTTGTATTTCATGAAGCAAATACCAAACTCCCAGTGCACCAAGGAGTAACACCACGAAAATTGGAGCATGACCAAATGGCTTCACAGTCAACCCGGGGAGACACTTACACCCCAGTGGCCATAGTTTAACTACAAAAAGAGTATTCAGCACTGCTGCCTCATTTTCATTGGAAAATTAGAAACAATGTCCTTCAGGGCACATATTTGCACACCCAGATTTGATGGTCACACAACAAAGGAAGCTAAAGCTCCTGACAACAACATGTATTTTAAGAGCCCAACCTCAGAGAGTTTCTCAAGAAGTCTTTACACAAGCAGAGCTCAATGTTTGTGGAGTGTTTACCCTGTCCCTTACTTTTGGAAACTCCTCTACCACCTACAAGTTTGTGAACTCCTGAGCATTTTTTATTCCTGATATGTATTTACAGATTTTCTAACTTTTCTCCTCTAATTGTATCTTACTTGGAACTAAGGTAATGTCAAGGCAATCTTCTGGATGAGAGTGTGAACATTTTTGTGTAGCACATATTTGCATACCAATTAGAGTCATTTTCCATATTTCCATTCGAAATACTGAATCCTTGAGACTAACGCATACCCTAATAGACTCTGACTACTACTCCTAATATGATGGAGAAAAATAACACAAACAGAATAGGAATACAAGCAGTTCAGAGGAATCATAGTGTATAGTTGGACTTGTTTTTTGCATGATTAATTGTAGGTGTTATAAATCTAGTCAATTTTTAATTGAAATAGTTCTCCATGTGTTTTTAATGTTAACAAATATGTGAATACCTATCTCCCTTTCTCTGTAGCCTATTCAGCACATGTATTTTTAAATGCACATATAGAACACTACCTGGTATCACACCTACATTTTGTGAGGTGGCTAATTTGCAAATACAATTTGTGAGAAGTGATCACTCCTGTTAAACTCTGTTGGAACTGAAAATTTAACCTAGGGGTGTGTTTCCTAGAAGAACAACATTATACATAAATACATGTTCTAAAAGAAATAATTTTGCATCTGTGGAGGATATATATTTCATGATAAATTTGATTGCTAATTTATTGTCTGTGTGTGTTTTTTTGTATATATATATATATATATATATATATATATATATATATATATATATATATATATATAAATATACATACACTCTCCAGATTTTTCAAAATATGAAATATATGTGTCTTATATACACTCCCTAAATTCATTCATGTTCATGTATATGGATTTATAATCAACTTTTCACAAGATCATTCTCAGAAATATTCATCCACCTGAAATACATATTGTTTCCAGTACTGAAAACTAACTTCAGTTAATGTTGCATACAAATACTAATACTTCTACAGTAACTGACCCAGTTTAACATCAATGCAAGTACATTCCTATGTGACATGATGTGTATTTTGAAATTCATTTTAATTCAACACTGGTACATTACTATTTCTTCAATTTATGCACATCATAGGATATATATTTCATCCACAAGTTAGCAAACTTATAGGCATTTGTTTCACTTTCAATCACTTCCTGCTTCAGAACACATGGATTCTTCCAGGTTTCTTGACTGGTCTTATAATGAGACTTCTTTCGAAATATATTATTTTTGATTTCTTTTATCACTTTTGAAGCAAAACTGACACTCACTTCATGATAAACCATAACTATAATATCACCATTAGATGTATAACTGGTTGGAATGAATGATTTTATAACAATATAGTATTTTTTATATATTCTCTTATATCAGTTTATTCCATTATTTAAAGTGGAACCAGTTATATTATTTATTCACTATATTGTCTATTCATGCATTATCTCTATATTCATAGACACAGGGTACACCTCTTAGTACCCCCAATACTAATTTATTAGTCTTCTATATATTGCTCCCAGAAATGGTGGAAGAAATACTCATGTCACCTGATCTACATATGCATGTTATCATAGTAATATTCTGGACACAAAATGCAAAAGTCACACGTATGATTGTACCAAAGCCTAAATGGAAACTGAACATGGATTACTAAAAACATCCATATCCAGGTTGCCTAATGCTCTCAAATGTCAATCCTATTGGTGACCACATTTTTGTTTCTTCCTAAGATTATATATTCAACCTCAAAACTGTTGGAAATGTCTAGTTTTTTCACTCATTTTATACTTTGCTGATTTCCTAATGTCTCTATTGATATCTACTTTCCTACATATTTTTTCCAGTTCAACATTGTGACTGACCCTTCACATGTGCTGACATTGACATTCACTCTCTAACCAAAACCCTATTGCTAATGAACTTTGGTCCAAATCCTATACTCTATCTTCTTCCGAAACATACTGACTATCTTCCTGATCCTATCGACTATCCCTTTTTGAGTGGATGTACTCTACTACATTCAATCATATGAGGTACAAGGTCCTATGCCATTGTATATCGATTTTTCTGAAACATGTATGCAGAACATAATTCAAAGCTACGTGTCCCAATCTATTGCCAAATGCACTTCTGAGCTTCAAATCTTACCTAGATTTCTGTTTTCATACTTATATTTAACCACTATATTTCTATATATTGCAGGTTCCCAATAACCTTATTCATCCCACAGAATGATTCCTAACCCAAATCGAACCTGTTATTAACCCTAACCATACACTGTTGCCTCAATCTAACATTACAAAAGAGCAGGGACAGGGCTATTCTTTCAATTAGGGATGTAGGTAATCTTCCAACTGCTGAGAACCTCAAAGTTCGATGCAGAAATGATCCCTGGAGAAGATGTAGCCTGCTATGAAGGACCTGCATGAGCAAAAGCCATCTTCCATGGCAAACAACCTGGACAGGATGAAGGGATGTGTATGCATCAGACTCTCTCTTCTTAATGTAGAGAAGATGAACCTAACCAGGCCTGCGTGTAGAGCTGTTCCATGGTGTCTATTTTGATATACCATTCTAACTAGTCAAATTGTCACAGGAAGTAGGGGCACCCTCCAACTCATGGAACCATTGGAAGCAAGTGTTAGGACAAAGTTGTTGCCAAGGCAGTGACCTCATTCAGTTGCAAAGAAAGTGACATACCTCATTTCCTTGGTGATGGAACTCTCTGAAATTGGGATGCAAGAAGCCAGGCACCAAGAGCCAGTCCCAGTCCCAGTCCCAGTGGGCTCACTTGTTTGGATTTACCAAGTACAGAGTCAGACCTTCTTGGTACCTACTGATGTGAGGATGGCCAAATGCCAGTAGAGCTCTGAAGAGGGGCCTTTCTTGAGACAGCAGGTGTGGCTAACAGCAGGCTCCTCGCAGAATAACAGAGTTGGCCAAGGAGACAAGATCTGAGACCAGACAGGCCATTTCGAGTGGAACATAGTATGGCCCACCAGTCAGAGGACACTCCAGATAGTTAAAGACCTATTTTTGGGAAGGAGGTGCCTTTTTGGTTGTGGGTGTGAGTTTGCGGTTTTGTTTCATGTTCTGAGAATAGGTAGGAAAGGTGGTTGGTTTGGTTTGGTGTCGACTGTTTCTAGTAAGTCTATAGACAAGGCGAGTGTTTCTATGTCTGTGTAGCACTGTGTCCGTGGTTTTAGACATTAGAAACGAGAATGCATCAATGGAGGTGTCCTGTCTAGTAGAAAGCTTCACAGCATTCATCCTGCACAATTGATTAATGGACTGTTGCTTGCCTTATGGATGGGAAACACCTACTAACTTCCTAAGTTGCTGTTTTCTTCCTGAATTCTGGCCACTCTCCAGAATAGTATCATGGTTTATTGTCCAAGATATGTACCACCTCCAAACTCTGTGACATGGCCATGTCCTTGATAGCTGAAGGGAATGGGAACATCTCAGAAAACTCAGATATCAGTGTGACCAGTAAAGTCTCAGTGGAGAAACCCTGCTTGGCTCCATTTGCTTATCTATGTTTCTGTTGCCTTGAATGTCAGGAAGGTCTTTGCCTCAGGCCACCCCTTTGTGAAGCGTGAAGAAACAGTTTTCAAATGGAAATGAATGGGCATCACCTGTGGCTCTTTGCTTAATTGCTCTGGAAAGGGATGTGTCTTAGTCAGACACTAGGCCCTGTTTGAGGCTGTGGCTAAGATTCTCAGCTCCTGATAGATCTAAAGAAGATCCCATGTGTGCATCCAAAACCAAAATGGCAAAAAATCTGTCATTGTGGATGAAGTCTCTTGCCTTCTTCTGTTTGGTTCCTGACCTCCATCAAGTGAGAATAGGGATCCTTTGGATCAAATGAGTTCTTCAAAGTCCTGCAGAACTGCTTGGGTTGTCTCATGATGCCAAATCACATAAAGAATCTATACCTGACAGTAAGTAGGCCTCAAATTGGAGAAGCAGAGCAGTATTTATGGAAGGCCTAGAGCAGTTGTGTGCAGGTGTGTGACAATACATCTGTGGTGGGGTCATGTGGATCTTACATTGGCTTCCAAATGGCTTGTGACTGACATGGTGCAGCCAGCAGAACTTTGTATGTAAAGGCATCATGTTACATGGAGAGTTTTCAGGGCAATGTTCAGAATCAAGTTCCTATGGTAAAGGGGGCAAGCAATGGGGTATAGAAGCCTGGTTGGTGCATTCTCCTGCAGACCCCGACACACCATACGTTACAGGACTCCCTCCAGCATTGTGTCCCAGTTTAACTCCTTGTATGTCATGAACCAAATACAAAACACCCACTGCAGCAGCAAGAAACACCACGAAAAGTGGAGGATGACCAAATGATTTCAAAGTCCAGACGGGGAGACACTTATCCCCCATTGGCCACAGTTTAGTTACAAAGAGTGAATTCAGCACTGCTGCCTCATGTTCATTGGACAATAAGAATTCATGTCCTCCAGGTCACAAAAATGCAGACCCAAGTTTGATGGTCTCACTACAAAGGAAGCTAAAGCTTCTGAAAACAACATATATTTCAAGTACCCAACCTCATTGTCAGTATCTCCAGAAGTGTTTAGGCCAGCAGAGATCCATGTTTGTGGAGTTTTACCCTGTCCCTAAGGTTTGGAAACGTCTCTTCCACCTCAAAGGTTGTGAACTACTGAGCATTTTCCATTCTACGTATGTATTCACAGATTTTCTAACTCTTCTCCTCTAATTGTTTCTTACATGGGGCGTGGTTATTTCAAGCCATTGTTCTGAATGAGAGTGGGAATTTTTTTGTGTGTAGCACGTATTTGCATACACATTGGATTCATTTTCCAATTTTCCATTCGAAATACGGAATCCCTGACAAGAACCCATACCCTACTAGACTCTGACTACTAATTCTAATATGATGCAGAAAAGTAACACAAACAGAATTGAAATACAAGCAGTTCAGAGGAGGCATGGTGTATAATTGATCTTGCCTTTTGCATGATAAATGTCAGGTGTTATAAATCCAGTCTATTTTTAATTGAAATAGATCTCCATGTGTTTTTAAAGTTAACAAATATGTGAATTCCTGTCTCCCTTTGTCTGTAGCCTATTCAGCACATGTATTTTTATATGCACATATCAAATCTTACCTGGTGTCACGCGTACATTCTTGTGAGGTGACTGACTTGGGAGATACAATTTGTGAGAAGACATCACTCCTCCTAAACGCTGTTGGAACTGATAATTCAAATAATGGGTGAGCTTCCTAGTTGAAAAACATTATACATAAATCCCTGTTAAGAAAATTGAATATTTTTGGATCTGTGATTGATGTATATTTCATAGTGAATTTAGATTTGCATATATGTTGCTACATTTTAATATCTGTATGTGTCTGTGTGTGTATACACACACACACACACACACACACTCTCTCTCTCCAGATTTTCAAAATATGAAATATATGTATCTTATTTACACTCCCTAAATTCATTTATGTTCAAGTATGTGGATTTATAATCAACTTTTCACAAGATTTTTCTCAGAAATATTTATCCACCTGAAATACATATTTGTTTCCTAGTACTGAAAACTAACTTCAGTGAATGGTACATACAAATCCTGTTGATAGCCACAGCCAAGGGTCTCCAGTAAATACCATATGTACTACTGCACAACCTAAGGCAGGCATGGTCCCTAAGCCACATGCTCGTTGTTTAAACAGACAGGGGGAGACGTTGAGAGCCACAGCCAAAGGGGCCCCAGGAAACCTCCAGCTGCCAGCAAACTTCCAGCTGCCGGCTGATGATTGGCTCCACAGCGGCCCCAGCAAAATCTAGCTGATTGGCTCCTCTGCGGTGATGCTCATTGCAGATGCTCATTGAGCTGTTTCCCCGCCCTTTCAGACTGCCAGTGGATGATTGGCTGACAGGGGCCCCAGCAACATCTAGCTGATTGGCTCCTCTGTGGTGATGCTCAATGGGATGTTTCCCTGCCCTTTCAGACAACGGAGCTGCTCATTGGTGGACTTTTTTGTCTCCGCCCATGTGACCCAGCCAATCGGCCTCAAAAGGAGGAGGCTTGTGGTTGAGGGAGAGGCTTGTGGGAAGACTGTGGTGGCAGTTGGGCTCTGAGGGTTTTTCCTGAGAAGCTGTTTTGTTTGGCTTGTGTGGTTCTAAAAATAAAGTTTGTTTCTTTTGACAATTGGCTCCTGAATTGTGCCCAGCCAGACTGATGATAATCACGTAAAATGTTGATTTTAAATCGCATACATGAACTTGAATGAATTTAGGGGAGTGTATAATAAGACACATATATTTCATATTTTGGAAAATCTGGAAAATCTGGTATATATATATATATATATATATATATATATATTATATATATATATACACACACACACACACAACAATAAAATGTAGCAATATATATGCCAATCGAAATTTATCATGAAATATATATCACCCACATATCTAAAAATATTCATTTTACTGAACATGGATTTATGTATGATGTTGTTCACTAGGAAGCTCACCCATAGTTTGAATTTTCAGTTCCATCAGTATTTAGGGGGAAGTGATCTATTCTCATAATTTGTATATTCCAAAGTTAGTGAGATCACAAGAATTTACGTGTGTTACCAGGTAGGAGTCTATATAGGCATAAAAATATACATGTTCTAAAGAGGCTACAGAGCAAAGGAGACAGGAATTTACATATGTGTTAACTTTGAAAACTCATGGAGAAATATTACAATGAAAAGTTGACTAGATTTATAACACATATCCTTGATAAAGGAGAAGGAAAATTCAAGTATACACCATGCCTCCTACAAAAGGCCTGTATTTCTATTCTGTTAGGTTTCTTTTCCTCCATCATTTTAGGATAGTAGTCAGAGTCTAGTAGGGTATGGGTTAGTGTCAGAAATTCAGTATTGCAAATGGAAAATAGGATAATGTATCCAATGTGTATGCAAATATGTGCTACACAATAATCTTCCCACTCTCACCTAGAACAATGCCTTGACATTACCTTTGCCCCAAGTGAGACACAATTAGAGAAGAAGAGTTAGAAAATCTGTGAATACATATCTGGAATGGAAAATTCTCAGGAGTTCTCAACCTGGGAGCAGGTAGAGGAGTTTCCAGAAGTAAGGGATTGGGTAAACACTCCACAACCATGGAGCTCTGCTGGAAAAAAGACTTCTGGAGAATCAGCCTCTGAGGTGTGGCACTTGAAATATATATTGTTGTCAGGAGCTTTGTCTTCATTTGTAGTGAAACCATCAAAGCTGGGTCTGAATCTATGTGACCTGGAGAACATGGTTTCTTATTTTCCAATGAACCTGAGGCAGCAGTGCTGAATTCTCTCTTTGTAGGTAAACAGAGGCCAGTGAGCCAAAGTGTCTAACCATGTGGACTGTGAAGCCATTTAGTCATCCTCCAATTTTCATGGTGTTTCTTGGTGCTGAACTGGGAGTTTGGTATTTGCTTCAAGAAATACAAGGAGTTCAACTGGGACACAGTGTTGGAGGGAGTTCTTTGACATGTGCTGGGTCAGAGTCTCCAGGAGAACGCACTAACCCGGCTTCTATCCCACATAGCTTGCCCCCTTGACCATAGCAACCTGATTCTGAACATTTCCCTGAAACCTCTCCATATAACAAGATGCCTTTGCATATAAGGGTCTGCTGGGTGCACCATGTTAGCTAAAAGCCATTTGGAAGTCAATGGCAGATCCACATGGCACCACCATAAATATTTTATCACACACCTGCACACCACAACTCTGGGCCAACTACTCCGCAGTCTCCATCTAACCGGCATCTCTGTTCTACACCACTTTCATTATACCCAATCAATCAAGGCACTGTCTGGTACACTAATGATCAGCAACAGGACATCAAAGGTTCTCCAGTGCCACCTCATCATGCGAATTTCAAAAATTTCATGGTATTTATCTAGCCATTTTACAAGGATGAAGTTGGAGGCATTGTGGGTTTCAATTCTTTCAGGAATCATTCAATGTTGAGGAAGCTCATTTCAATTAAAGTTCTGGAGAACTCTCACAGGCAAGGCTTTCCAAAGAGTGGCCAAATAGTCACATGAAGCCAGGCCAATTGAGGTCTACAATGTGAGGTCCATGTGTCTTTTGACTCTCAACTATGTCTGGCAAGTATTTCAAAATAACATTATATGATATTCTGTCTGAGATTCCCAGTGCTCTGTGGAAAGCCACCCCGGGCCTAGATCTCAGTTTCAAAGGGCGACTTTCATGGGTGGCCGCCTAAAATCCCAACACAAATCATGGCAATACTTCTCTGAGGTCAGTTCCAGAACTCAGTCTCTAAGAGGAATCACACCAGAGTTCAAGCCCTGGTGGACCCAGTCATCTTTTCCGACTGCCACATAAATGACCACAATGAAAACCAAAACACTCCCAAATGGCCCTCATCTTCTTCCATATAGACACTCATCATAACCTCTGGCTTGACGTTTCCTTGAGGGGCACAGCCCAAGACAGTGTCCAAAATAATCTCCCTTTCCTCTCATTTGCCTAAAGTCAGGGTGGCCTGGACACCCATTCTGTGAACCATGAGTGATCAAATAACCCTGACTTTAATACTGCTCTGCTTCTCCAATTTGAGGCCTACTGTCTGTGGAGTATAGATTCTTGATGTGAATTGGAGTAATGAAAAAACCTAATAACCCATTGGCTACACTCTGCAGGGTTTTGAAGAACTCATTTGACCAATAAATCCCTATTCTCATTTTATGGAGGTCAGGAACCTTACAGAGGAAAGTGAGAGACTTCATCCTCAATGACTGCTTTTTGGGCCATTTTGGTTTTTGATGTGCCTTCTGGAATGTTACATACTTTTATTTTGGTTTTAGTGCCTTCTGGAATATTACATAATTTTTTTCTTTAGACATTATTGCCAGAGTTCCTATCTTCATCCCAGTGCAGGTGAAATCAAAAGATAATACCAATCTACAGCTTCTGCAATAGCCATCCCTGTACTGCTTGCAGAACTTGCCTGGACACATTGTGAACTCAACTAAATGCATTGTGAACTATCTGTTGGTGCAGCGACTTGTGGTAGTGTTGGGGTATATTTGCTGATGATGTCATCGGTGGTACAATTTTTCCAAAAGGAGCCATCAATTGGCTTGGTGTATCTTCATCCCTTCTGCGTGTCATGATCGTCCAGCTAAAATTGGGGGGCCAACAGAGGTGAGGCAAAGAACCTCACCCACCCCCGCTGGTACAAAGACCTCTCCACAGGTGTGGCTCTATACTGGACGGGTAGTCAGTGACGGGTAAGATCCAATTGCAATGGTACCAACTTAACGGGTAAAGACCATATGTACTATTGGACAACCTAAGGCAGGCACGGTCCCTAAGCCACATGCGTGTTGTTTAAACAGAGAGGCGAAGATGTTGAGAGCCACAGCCGAAGGGGCCCCAGCAAAATTCCTGCTGCCAGCAAACTTCCAGCTGCCGGCTGATGATTGGCTCACAGCGGCCCCAGCAACACCTAGCTGATTGGCTCCTCTGCGGTGATGCTCAATGGGCTGTTTCCCTGCCCTTTCAGACCACAAAACTGCTCATTGGGGGACTTTTTTTGACTCCACCCACATGACCCAGCCAATCGCCCTCAAGAGCAGGAGTATTGTGGGAGGCGGAGAGAGGCTCCTGTGGGAGGGAGAGGTTTTGGGAAGCCAGTGGTGGCAGTTGGGGCTCTGAAGGTTTTCATGAGAGGCTGTTTTGTTTGGCATGTGTGGTTCTAAAAATAAAGTTAGTTTCTTTTGACAAGTGGCTGCTGATTGTGCCCAGCAAGACTGCGGCATTATCCTAATATTTCTACAATAACTGACCCAGTTTAACATCAATGCAAGTAGATTCCTGTGGGAGAGGACATGATGTGTATTTTGACGTTCATTTTTATGTAACAGTGGTACATTACTATTTCTTCAGTTTACGCACATCATAGTATATATATTTGATCCACAAGTTCACAAATTTATAGGCATTTGTTTCACTTTCAATCACTTTCTGCTTCAAAACACATGTATTCCTCCAGGTTTCTTGACTGGTCTTTTCATGAGACTTCTTTCCAAACACATTATTCCGATTTCCATAATCACTTTTGAAGCAAAACTCACACATTCTTCATGAAAAACCATAATGCTGATATAACCATTATATATATTACTGGTTGGAATGAAGGATTGTATATCAATGTAAGATTTTCTGTATATTTTCAGATATCAATTCAATCCATTATTTAAAGTTAGAACCAGTTATAATATTTCTTTACAGTATGGTCTATTCATGCATTATCTCTATAATTATAGACACAGTGTACACCATTTTTACCTCCAAAAATAATTGATACGTCTTCAAAATATTGCTCCCAGAAATGGTGGAAGAAATACTCATGTCACCTGATCTACATATACATTTTACCACAGTAATATTCTGCACACAGAAAGAAGAGGTCAAACTTATGTTTGTACCAAAGCCTAAATGAAAAGTGAGCATGGATTACGGAAAACATCCATGTCCATATTGCCTAATGCTCTCAAAAGTTCATCCTATTGGTGACTACATGTTTGTTTCTTCCTAAGATTATATATTCAAACTCAAGACTGTTGAAAATGTATAATTCTATCACTCACTTTATACTTTGCCTGATATCCTAATGTCAATTGATATCTGCATTCCTACTTTTTTCCCCAGTTCATCCTTTTGACAGACTCTCCACATGTGCTGACAATTACATTCACTCTCTATCCGAAACCCTATTGCTAAAGATCTTTTCATCCAAATCTTATACTCACTCTTCTTTCAAAACCTACCAACAATCTTACTAATCCTACAAATTATTTCTTTTTGACTGGATGTTCTCTTCAACATTCAATCAACCAAGGTACAAGGAATTATGCCATTGTATATTGATTTATCTGAGACATCTGTGCAGAATATAATTCAAAGCTAAGAATCCCAGCCAAGGGTCCAATGCAATTCTGGGCTTCAAATATTACCTAGATGTCTGTTTTCATACTTATATTTCACTTATATTCTTATAAATATCGCACGTTCCCAATACCATAATTCATCCCGCAGAATGATTCCTAACCCAAATGGAACATGTTATTAACCCTGACCATACACTGTTCTCTCAATCTAACTTTACTGAAGAGCAGGGACAGAGTTGGTCTTTCAATACAGAAATTAGGGGATCTTCCACTTGCTGAGAACCTCCAAGGTTATTAAAGAAATGATCCCTGGATTAAATGTAGGCAGCTATGAATGACGTCAGAGAGCAAAAGTCATCTTCCATGACAAACAACCTGGTTAGCATGAAGGAATGTGTCTGAATCAACATTTCTTTTCTTAATGTATAGAAGATGGACCAAACCAGGCCTATCTGGAGAGCTTTTTTTGGGTGCCTATGGTTGATATACCATGCAAACTTGTGAAAGTTTCACTGGAAGAAGGGGCAGCCTCCAACTCATTGGACTTTGGAAGCAACTGTTAGGACAAATTGGTTGACAAGGCAGTAACCTAATTCAGTTCCTGAAGGAAGTGACCTACGTCACTTCCTTGGTGAAGGAATTCTCTGAACTTGGGATCCATGAAGACAGGTACCCAGAGCCAGTCCCAGTCCCAGTCCCAGTGGGCTCACTTGTTCAGTTTTACCAAGGACAGGGTCAGTCTTTCTTGGTACCTACCTATGTGAGGATGGCCAAAGGCCAGAAGAGCTCTGAAGAGGGACCTTTTCTAAGAAAGCAGGTAGTGGCTCACCGCTGGCTCCTGACAACTTCACAAAGTTGGCCAAAGAGACCAGATCTGAGTCAGGACAGGACATTTTGGGAGAACATTTTATGGCCCACCAGTCAGAGGACACTCTGGATAGTCACAGACCTACTTGGGGGAAGGAGGTGCCTTTGTGGGAGTGGTTGTGGTTTTGTGGTTTTGTCACATGTTCTGAAAATAGGTAGGAAATGTGGTTTGTTTGGTTTGGATTGGACTGTTTCTAGTAAGTCGTTTGACATGTAAGTGTTTCTATGTCTGTGTATCCCACTGTGTCTGTGGTTGTAGACATTAGAAAAGAGAATGAATTAATTGATGTGTCCTGTCTAGTAGAAAGCTTCCCAGCATTCATGCTGCCCAATTGATTAATGGACTGCGGCTTGCCTTCTGGATGGGCAAAACCTTCTATCTTCCTAAGATCCTGTTTTCTTCCTGAATTCTGGCCACTCTCCAGAATAGGCTCATGGTTTTGTGTCCAAGATATATACCACCTCCAAGCTCTGTGACATGGCCATGTACTTGATAGCTGAAGTGAATGGGGAGCATCTCAGAAAACTCAGATATCAGTGTGACCAGGAAAGTCTCAGTGGAGAAACCCTGCTTTGTGTCTTTTGCTTACCTGTTCTTCTGTTGCCCTAAATGTCAGGAAGGTCTTTGCCTCTGGCCACCCCTTTGTGAAGCCTGAAGAAAACAGTTTTCAAATGAAAATGAATGGGCATCACCTGTGGCTCTTTGCTTAATTGCTTTGTAAAAGGATGTGTCTGAATCAGCCTCTTGGTTCTGTGTGAGGTTGTGGCTTAGATTCTCAGCACCTGATGCATCAAAAGATAGATTCCATGTGTGCATTCAAAACAGAAATGGCAAATGAGTCTCTTGCCTTCCTCTATTAGATTCCTGACCTTCATCAAGTAAGAATCAGGATCCTTTAGTTCAAAAGAGTTCTTTGAACCCCTGCAGAAGTGCTTGGGTTTTCTGATGACTCCAAATCACATAAAGAATCTATACCTGACAGTCAGTAGGCCTCAAATTGAAAAAGCAGAACAGTATTAACGCCATGACTATTTGATCAGTTCTGGTTCACAGGAAGGGTGTGTAGGCCACCCTGACTTTCGGCAAATGAGGGGAAAGGGAGCTTATTTTGGACAGTGTCTTGGTCTGCGCCCCTCATGGAAACTTCTAGCCAGAGGTTATGATTAGTGTCTATATGGAAGAACATGAGGGCCATGTGAGAGTGTTTTGGTTTTCATTGTTGTCATTTGTGTGGCGGTGGGAAAAGATGACTGCATCCACCTGTGTTTCAACTCTTGTGGGATTCCCCTTGGAGACTGAGTTCTGAAACTGACCTTAGAGAAGTATTGCCATGAATTGTGTTGGAATTTTCGGAGGCCACGCATGAGAGTCACCCTTGGAAACTGAGATCTAGGCCCAGGGTGGCTTTCCACAGAGCACTGGGAATCTCAGCGAGGATATCACTTGATTATATTCTGAAAGACTTGGCAGCAATAGTGAGAGTCAAAACACCCATGGACCTCACATTGTAGACCTCAATGTGGCTGGCTTTATGTGACCTTGGGCCACTCTTTCAGAAGACTTGCCTGTGAGAGTTCTCTAGAGCTTCCATTGAAATGAGATTCCTCAATATTTAATGGTTCCTGAATGAATTGAAACCCACAGTAACTCCAACTTCATCCTTGAAAAATGGCTAGAAAATACCATGAAATTTTTGAAATTTCCATGACCAGCTGGCACTGGAAAACCTTTTGATGTCCTGTTGCTTATCATGAGTATACAAGACAGTGCCTGGTTTGACTGAGTTTCATGATAATGGTGTAGAAAAGATATGCCAGTAAGTTGGAGCCTGCTGAGTAGTGGGCCAAGAGCAGTAGAGTGTAGGTGTGTGAAAAAACATCTGTGGTGGGGCCACGTGGATCTGCCATTGGCTTATAAATGGTTTGTGACTGACATGGTGCAGCTAGCAGACCTTTGGATGTAAAGGCATCTTATTGTATGGAGAGGTTTCAGGGCAATGTTCAGAATCATGTTGCTATGGTCAAGGAGGCAACTATGTGTGATAGAAGCCTTCTTGGTACATTCTCCTGCCGATCCTGACCACCACACGTGACAGAACTCCCTGCAGCACTGTATCACAGTTAAACTCCTTTATTTCGTAAAGTAAATACCAAACTTTCAGTGCAGCATCAAATAACATGATTAAATGTGAAGGATGATCAAATGGCTTCACAGTCCACATGGGGAGACACTTAGCCCCCAGTAGCCCCAGTTTGCCTACAAAGAGAGAATTCAGTACTGCTGCCTCGTGTTCATAGGAAAATAAAAAAAAACATGTCTTCCAGGTCACATAGATGCAGACTCAGCTTTGATGGTCTCACTACAAAGGAAGCTAAAGCTCCTGACAACAACATATATTTCAAGTGCCCAACCTCAGAGGCATTTTCTCAAGAAGTCTTAAGGCCGACACAGCTCCATGTTTGTGGTATTTACCCTGTCCCTTACTTTTGGAAACTCCTCTACCACCTTCAAGGTTGTGAACTCCTGAGCATTTTCCATTCCAGATATTTATTATGAACTCAAAAAACAACAAGTGCTGGCGAGGATGTGGAGAAAAGGGTACACTTGTACATTGCTGGTGGGACTGCAAATTGGTGCAGCCAAATTGGAAAGCAGTATGGAGATTTCTTGTAGAGGTGGGAATGGAACCACCATTTGACCCAGGTATTCCCCTTCTCAGTCTATTCCCTAAAGACCTAAAAAAAATGCTACAGGGACACTGCTACATTGATGTTCATAGCAGCACAATTTACAATAGCAAGACTGTGGAACCAACCTAGATGCACTTCCATAGATGAATGGATAAAAAATGAGGCATTTATACACAATGGAGTATTACTCTGCATTAAAAAATGACAAAATTTTTACAGAGAAATGGATGGCATTAGAGCAGATTATGCTAAGTGAAGCTAGCCAATCCCTAAAACCAAATGCCAAATGTCTTTTTGATATAAAGAGATTAACTAAGAACAGAGTAGGGACGAATAGAATGAGAAGAAAATTAACATTAAACAGGGATGAGAGGAGGAAGGGAAAGGGAGAGAGAAGGGAAATTGCATGGAAATAAAAGGAGACCCTCAGGGTTATACAAAATTACATACAAGAGGAGGTGAGGGAAAGGAAAAAATTATACAAGGGGGAGAAATGAATTACAGTAAAGAGGTAGAGAGAGAAGAGGAGAGGGGAGGTAAGGGGAGGGGGATAGTAGAGGTTAGGAAAGGCAGCAGAATACGACAGACACTAGTATGGCAATATGTAAATCAATGGATGTGTAACTGATGTGATTCTGCAATCTGTTTATGGGGTAAAAATGGGAGTTCATAACCCACTTGAATCACAGTGTGGAATATGATATATCAAGAACTATGTAATGTTTTGAACAAGCATAAATAAAAATTAAAAAAAGAAAACTAACTTTGGTGAATGGTGCAAAGAAATCCTAATATTTCTACAGTAACTGACACAGTTTAACATCAATGCGAGAAGATTCCTGTGGGACATGATGTGTATTTTGATGTTCATTTTTATTCAGCACTGGTATATTACTATTTCTTCAGTTTATTCACATCATATTATAATATTTCATCCACAAGTAAGCAAATTTATCGTCATTTTTTTCAATTTCAATCACTTCCTGCTTCAGAACTCATGAATTCCTCGGTGTTCCTTGACTGGCATTTTCATGAGACTTCTTTCCAAACACATTATTTTCGATTTCCATAATCACATTTGAAGCAAAACTCACACAAACTTCATGATAAATCGTACCCTAATATTAACATTAGGTGTATAACTGGTTGTCATGAATGATTGCATATCAATATAAGATTTCTTATATATTTTCAGATATCAATTCAATCCATTATTTAAAGTGGAACAAGTTGTATTATTTATTGAAATTAAGGTCTATACATGCATTATCTGTATATTCATAAAAACAGGGTACACCTCTTTTTACCCCCAATGCTAATTTATACGTTTTCAAAATACTGCTCCTAGAAATGGTGGAAGAAAAAATCATGTCATCTGATCCACATATACATTTTATCACAGTAATATTCTGGAAACAAAATGCAAAGGTCCCACTTAGGATTGTACCAAAGCCTAAATGTAAAGTGAACATGGATTACTAACAATATCCATGTCCATGTTGCCTAATGCTCTCAAATGTCAATCCTATTGGTGACCTACATATTTGTTTCTTCCTAAGATTAGATATTCAATCTCAACCCTGTTGAAAATGTCTTATTCTATCACTCACTTTATACTTTGCCTGATTTCCTAATGTCTCTATTGATATCTGCTTTTCTACAAATTTTCCCCAGTTCATCATTGTGTCTGATTTCTTCATATGTGCTGACATTTATATTCACTCACTGCCCGAAAAAAATTGCTAAAGAACTTTTGTTACATATCCTATACTAACTCTACTTGCTAAACATAACGACTATCTTCCTTTTTTTTTTAAATTATTTTATTGGTTGTTCAAAACATTACAAAGCTCATGGCATATCATCTTCCATACATTTGATTCAAATGGGTTATCAGCTCCCATTTTTACCCCAAATACAAGTTGCAGAATCACATCGGTTACACATCCACATTTTTACATAATACCATATTAATAACTGCGACTATCTTCTTAATCCTACCGACAATCCCTTTTGACTGGATCTTCTCTTCAGCATTCAATCATCCAAGGTTCAAGTTCCTCTGCCATTGTATATCGATTTATTTGAGACATGTGTGCAGATAGTAATTCAAAGCTAAATATCCCAATCAATTGCCCAATGCCCTTCTGGGATTCAAATCTTACTTTAATTTCTGTTTTCATACATATATTTAACCTCGATATTCTTATAAATATCACAGGTTCCCAATACCATTATTAATCCAGAAGAATGATTCCTAACCCAAATCGAACATGAAATTAACCCTAACCATACACTGTTCACTCAATCTAACTTTACAGAAGAGCAGAGACAGATTGTTCTTACAATACAGGAATGTAGGGGATGCTCTACCTGTTAAGAACCTCAAAGGTCCATGCAGAAATGATCCCTGGAGAAGATGTAGGCAGCAATGAAGGACCTGAGAGACAAAAAGTAATTTTCCATGGCAAACAACCTGGTCAGGATGAAGGGTTTTGTCTGAATCAGCCTCTATCTTCTTACTGTAGAGAAGATGGACCAAACCAGGCTTGTGTGGAGAGCTGTTCTCGGGTGCCTAAGGTTGATATACCATTCTAATTTGTGAAAGTGCCAAAGGAAGTAGGGGCAGCCTCCATCTCATGGGATCCTTGGAAGCAACTGTTAGGACAAAGTGGTTGCCAAGGCAGTGACCTCATTCAGTTCTTAAAGGAAGTGACCTACCTCACTTCCTTGTTGATGGAACTTTCTGAACTTGGGACCAAGGAAACCAAGCACCAGAGCCAGTCCCAGTCCCAGTCCAAGTAGTCTCATTTGTTTGGAATCACGAAGGACAGAGTCAGTCTTCTTGGTACTGACTGATGTGAGGATGGCCAAATGCCAGGAAAGATATGAACACGGGCCTTTCCTGACTAAGCAGGTAGTGGCTCACCGCTGGCTCCTGACTGCTTTACAGAGTTGTACAAGGAGACCAGATCTGAGACAGGACAGACCATTACCGGGGAACATAGTATGGCAAACCTGTCAGAGTACACTCCAGATAATCACAGCCCTACTTGGGGGAAGGAGGTGTCTTTTTGAGTGTGGGTGTGCGGTTTTGTCTCTGTTCTGAGAATAGGTAGGAAAGGAGTTTTCTTTGGTTTGCAGTGAACTGTTTCTAGTAAGTCGTTTTACAAGGTGAGTGTTTCTATGTCTGTGTATCCCACTGTGTCCGTGGTTGTATACATTAGAAAAGAGAATGCATCAATGCATGCGTCCCCTCTAGTAGAAAGCTTCCCAGCATTCATCCTGCCCAATTAATGAATGGAGTGTGGTTTCCATATCGATAGGCAACACCTACTACCTTATTAAGTCCCTGTTTTCTTTCTGAATTCTGACAACTCTTCAGAATAGGCTCTTGGGTTTGTGTCCAAGATATGTACCACCTCCAATCTCTGTCACATGGCCATGTACTGGATATCTGAAGGGAATGGCCAGCATCTCAGAAAACTCAGATATCAGTGTGACCAGGAAAGTCTCAGTGGAGAAACCCTGCTTTGGGCCTTTTGCTAACCTATTGTTCTGTTGCCTTGAATCTCAGGATGTCTTTGCCTCTGGCCACCCCTTTGGGAAGCCTGAGGAAAACATTTTTCAAATGGAAATGAAAGGCATCACCTGTGTCTCTTTGCTTAATTGCTTTGGAAAAAGATGTGTCTGAATCATCCTCTTGGCCCTGTGTGAGGCTGTGGCTTAGATTTTCAGCACCTGATGGATCAAAAGAAAGATCACATGTGTGCATCCAAAACCAAAATGGCAAATATTCACTCATTGTGAATGAATTCTTTTACCTTCCTCTGTTAGGATCCTGACTTCCATCAAGTGAGAATAGGAATCCTTTGGGCCAAATGAGTTCTTCAAATCTCTGCAGAGGGGCTTGGATTTTCTCATGACTCAAATTCACATAAAGAATCTAAACCACAGAGTCAGAAGGCCTCAAATTGAAAAAGCCAAGCAGTATTAATGGCAGGCCTATTTGATCATTCCTGGTTTACAGGAAGTGTGTCCAGGCCACCTTGATGTTAGACAAATGAGGGGAACAGGACCTTAATTTGGACACTGACTTGGGCTGTGGACCTCATTGAAAACTCCAGCCAGACGTTATAAGGAGTGTCTATATGGAAAAAGATGAGGACCATGTGGGAGTGTTTTGGTTTTAATTGTGGTCATTTGTGTGGCGGTTGGAAGAGATGACTGTTCCACTGGGCTTGAACTCTGGTGTGATTCCCCTTACAGACTGAGTTCTTTAACTGACCTCAGAGAAGTATTGCCATGAATTGTGTTGGGATTTTAGGAGGCCACACATGAGAGTCGCCCTTGGAACCTGAGATTTAGGCCCAGGTTGGATTTCCACAGAACATTGGGAATTTCAGCCCGGATATAACATACAATTTTTCTGAAAGACTTGGCAGCCATATTTGAGTTTAAAACACACATGGACCTCATATTGTAGATCTCAATGGGCCTGGCTTCATGTGACATTTTGGCCACCCTTAGGGAAACCTTGCCTGTGAGAGTGCTCCAGAGCTTTCATTGAAATTAGCTTCTTCACCATTTAATGGTTCCTGAATTAATTGAATCCCTCAGAGCCTCAAACTTCATCCGTGAAAAATGGCTAGAAAATTACCATGAAATTTTTGATATTTTCATGATCAGCTGGCACTGGAAATACTTTGGATGTCCTGTTTCTGATCCTGAGTATACCAGACACTGCCTTGATTGACTTTGTTTCATGAAAATGGTGTAGAACAGATATGCCAGTAAGTTGGAGCCTGGTGAGTAGTGGGCCTAGAGCAGTGGTATGCAATTGTGTGATAAAACATCTGTGTTGCGGCCATGTGGATCAGCCATTGGCTTTCAAATGGCTTGTGACTGACATGGTGCAGCCAGAAGACCCATATATGTAAAGGCATCTTGTTATATGGAGAGGATTCACTGCAATGTTCAGAATCATGTTGCTATTCTCAAGGGGGCAATCTACATGGGATAGAACCTTGGTTGGTGCATTCTCCTGAAGACCCTGACTCACCACACCTTAAAGAACTCCCTCCACCACTCTGTCCCATTTTAACTCCTTGTATTTTTTGAAGCAAATACCAAACTCCCAGTGCAGCAGCGAGAAACACCACGAAAAGTGGAGGATGACCAATTGGCTTCACAGTCCCCACTGAAAGACACTTAGACCCCAGTGTCCATAGTTTACCTACAAAGAGAGAATTCACCACTGCTGCCTCATGTTCATTGGATAATAAGAAACCATGTCCTCCAAGTAACATAGATGCAGACCCAGCTTTCATGGTTACTCTACAAAGGAACTAAATCTCCTCAGAACATCAAATACTTCAAGTGCCCACTCTTAGAGGCAGTTTCTCAGAAAGTATTTAGGCCAGCAGAGCTACATGTTTGTGGAATGTTTACCCTGTCCCTTACTTTTAGAATCTTCTCTACCACCTCCAAAGTTGTAAACTCCAGAGTATTTTCCATTCCAGATATATATTCACAGATTTTCTAACTCTTATCCTCTAATTGTGTCTTACTTGAGGAGAATGTAATGTCAAGGCATTGTTCTGGATGAAAGTGGGAAGATTTTTGTGTAGCACATATTTGCATACACATTGGATTCAATTTCCTATTTTCCATTAGAAATGCTGAATCCCTGAAACTAACATATACCCTATTAGACTCTGACTACTAATCCTAATATGATGGAGAAAAATAACACAAACATAATAGAAATACAAGCAGTTTAGATGAGGTATGTTTTATAGTTGGAGTTGCCTTTTGCATGGTATAGTGTAGCAGTTATAAATCTAGTCAATTATTTGTTGAAATAGTTCTCCATGCGTTTTTAAAGTTAAGAAATAAGTGAATTCCTGTCCCCCTTTCTCTGTAGCCTATTCAGCACACGTATTTTTATATGCACATATAGAATCCTACCTGGTACCACACGTACATTCTTGTGAGGTGGCTGACTTGGCAGATACAAATTGGAAGAAGAGATCACTCCTCCTAAACGCTGCTTGAACTGGTAATTCAAATGTGAGTGAGCTTCCTAGTTGAACAACATTATACATAAATCCATGTTCAGTAAAATGAATATATTTGGATCTGTGGATGATATACATTTCATGGTGAATTTCGTTTGGCATATATATTGCAATTTTTAATGTCTGTCTCTGTGTGTGTATATAAATATATATATAGATACACTCTCAGGAGTATTCAAAATATGAAATATGTGTCTTATTACACACTTCCTAAATTCATTCATATTTATGTTGTGGATTTATAATCAACTTTTCACAAGATTATTCTCAGAAATATTCATCCACCTGAAATACGTATTTGTTTCTTAGTACTGTTTCCACCCCAGATATGCATTCACGGATTTTCAAACTCTTCTACCCTAATTGTGTCTTACTTGAGGTGAAGGTAATGTAAAGGCATTGTTCTGGATGAGAGTGGGAAGATAATTGTGTAGCATATATTTTTATACACATTGGATTCATTTTCCTATATACCATTGAAAATACTGAATCCCTGACAATAACCCATACCCTACTATACTCTGTCTACTAATCCAAATGATGGAGAAAAACAACCCACACAGAATAGAAATACAAGCAGTTCAGAGGAGGCGTGGGGTATAGTAGGACTTGCCTTTTTCATGATAAATGGTAGGTGTTATAAATCTAGTCAATTTTTAATTGAAATAGTTCTCCATGTGTTGTTAAAGTTAACAAATATGTAAATGCCTGTCTGCCTTTCTCTGTAGCCTATTCAGCACATGTATTTTTATATGCTTTATAGAATCCTACCTGGTATCACACGTTCATTTTTGTGAGGTGACTGACTTGGCAGATACAAGTTGTGAGAAGAGATCACTCCTCTAAACGCTGTTGGAACTGAAAATTCAAACTATGGGTGAGCTTCCTAGTAGAACAACATTATACATAAATCCTTGTTCAGTAAAATAAATATTTTTGCATCTGTGGATGCTATATATTTTATGATGAACTTCGATTGGCGTACATATTCCTACATTTTAATGTCTGTGTGTGTGTTTTGTGTGTGTGTGTGTGTGTGTATATATATATATATATATATATATATATATACACATATATATAATTATGAATATATATATATATAATTATGAATATATATATATATATATATATATATATATATATACACTGTCCTGATTTTTAAAATATGAAATGTATGTATCTTAAATACACTCCCTAAATTCATTCATGTTCAAAAATGTGGATTTATAATAAACTTTTCACAAAATTATTCTCAGAAATATTCATCCTCCTGAAATACACATTTGTTTCATAGTTCTGAAAACTAACTTCAGTAAATGGTGCTTACAAATCCTAATATTTGTACAGTAACTAACCCAAATTAACATCAATCAAGTAGATTCGTATGGGACATGATGTGTATTCTGACGTTTATTTTCATTCAACACTGGTACATTACTATTTCTTCAATTTTTACAAATCATAGGATATATATATTTCATCCACAAGTTCACAAATTTATACGCATTTGTTTCACAATCACTTCCTGCTTCATAAAACATGTATTCCTCCAGGTTTCTTGACTGGTCTTTTCATGAGACTTCTTTCCAAACACATTATTTTAGATTTCCATAATCACTTTTGAAGCAAAACTCACACACCCTTCATGATAAACCATAACCTTAATGTGGCCATTAGATATATAACTGGTCAGAATGAATGTTTCTATGTCAATATAAGATTTCTTGTATTTTTTCACATATAATTTCAATCCATTATTTAAAGTCGGAACCAGATATATTATTTATTCACAGTATGGTCTATTCATGCATTATCTCTATATGCACAGACAAAGGGTACACCTCTTTTTACCCCCATTACTAATTTATACGTCTTGAATATGTTGCTGCCAGAAATGGTGGAAAAATAGTCATGTCACCTGATCTACATATACGTTTTATCACAGTAATATTCTGGACAAAAAAAGCAAAGGTCACACTTAAGATTGTAGCAAAGACTAAATGAAAAGTGAGCATGGATTACGAAACATCCATGTCCAGGTTGCCTAATGCTGTCAAATGTCAATCCTATTGGTCACTACACATTTGTTTCTTTCTAAGATTATATATTCAAACTCAACCCTGTTGAAAATATCTAATCCTATCACTCACTTTATACTTTGCCTGATTTTGTAATGACTCTATTGATATCAGCTTTCCTAACTATTTTCCCCAGTTCATCATTGTGACTGTCTCTTCACTTGTGCTGACATTAACATTCACTGTCTACCAGAAACCCTATTGCTAAACAACATTTGGTCCAAATCCTATACTCACTCTTCTTTCTAAACCTACCGAGAATCTTCCAAATCCTACCGACTATCCCTTTTGACTGGAAGTTCTCTTCTACATTTAATCATCCATGGTACACTGACCTAAGCCATTGTATATCGATTTACCTGACACATCAGTGCAGAACATAATTCAAAGCTACGTATCCCAATCAAGGGCCCAATGCCCTTTTGGGCTTCAAATCTTAGCTAGATTTCTGTTTTCATACTTATAATTCACCTATATATTCTTGTGAATATCGCAGTTTCCCAATACCATTATTCATCCCGCAAAAAGATTCCTAATCCAAATCGAACCTGTTAGTTAACCTAACCATACACTGTTCAGTCAATTTAACTTTACAGAAGAGCAGGGATAGAGTTGTTCTTACAATACAGGAATATAGGGGATCTTCCACATGCTGAGAAACTCAAAGGTCCATGCAGAAATGATTCCTGGAGAAGTTGTAAGCAGCTATGGAGGACCTAAGAGAGCAAAAGTCATCCTCCATGGCAAACAACCTGGTCAGGATGAAGGGTTGTGTCTGAAACAGCTTCTCTCTTCTTAATGTAGAGAAGATGGACCAAACCAGGCCTGTGTGGAGAGCTGTTCCCAGGTGCCAATGGTTGATATACCATTCTAACTTGTGAAAGTGTCACAGGAGGTAGGGGCAGCCACCATCTCTTGGGACCCTTGAAAGCAATTGTTAGGACAAAGTGGTTGCCACGGCAGTAACCTCATTCAGTTCCTGAATGAGGTGACCTACCTCTCTTCCTTGATGACGGATCTCCCTGAACTTGGGATCCAGGAAGCCAGGCACCCAGAGTCAGTCCCAGTTTCTTACCCAGTGGGCTCAGTTGTTTGGATTAACCAAGGACAGAGTAAGTCTTCCTTGGTACCTACTGATGTGAGGATTGCCAAATGACAAGAGAGCTCTAAAAAGGGGAATTTCCTGAGAAAGCAGGTAGTGGCTCACCACTGGCTCCTGAAAACTTCACAGTGTTGGCCAAGGTGACCAGATCTGAGAAGGACAGGCCATTTCAAGGAAACATAGTATGGCCCATCATTCAGAGTACATTCCAATTAGTCACAGACCTACTTGAATAAAGGAGGTGTCGTTGTGGGTGTGATTGTGATTTTGTGGTTATGTCTCATGTTCTGAGAATAGGTAAGAAAGGCGGTTTGTTTGCTTTAGAGTGGACTGTTTATAGTAAGTCATTTGACAAGGTGATTGTTTGTATGCCTGTGTATCCCACTGTGTCCGTGGTTGTAGACATTATAAAAGATAATGCATCAATGGATGTGTCCTGTCTAGTAGAAAGCTTGCCAACATTCATCCTGCCCAATTTATGAGTGGACTGCAGGTTGCTTTAGGGATGGGCAACACCTACTATCTTCCGAAGTTCCTGTTTTCTTCCTGAATTCTGGCCACTCTCCAGAGTAGGCTCATGGTTTTGTGTCCAAGATATGTACCACCTCCAAGCTCTGTGACATTGCCATATACTGGATAGCTGAAGGGAATAGCAAGCATCTCAGAAAACTCAGATATCAGTGTGACAAAGAAAGTCTCAGTAGAGAAACCCTGCTTTGGGCCTTTTGCTTACCTATTTTTCTGTTGCTCTGAGAGTCAGGAAGGTCTCTGCCTCAGGCCACCAATTTGTGAAGCCTGAAGAAAACTGTTTTCAAATGGAAATGAATGGGCATCACCTGTGTATCTTTGCTTAATTGCTTTGGAAAGGGATGTGTCTGAATCAGCCACTTGGCCCTGTGTGAGGCAGTGGCTTAGATTCTCAGCACCTGATGGATCTAAAGAAAGATCCCATGTGTGCTTCCAAAACCAAAATGGCAAAAATATCAGTAATTGTGTATGAAGTATCTTGCCTTACTCTGATAGGTTTCTGATCTCCATCAAATGAGACTAGGGATCCTTTGGGTCAAATGAGTTCTTCAAAGCCCTGCAGAGGCTAGCCCATATGAACTTGGGTTTTTTCATTACTTTAAATCACATTAAGAATCTATTCCTGACAGTCAGTAGGCCTCAAATTGGAGAAGCAGAGCAGTATTAAGGCCAGGCTTATTTTATCACTCCTGGTTCACAGGAATGGTGTCCAGGCCCAGCTGACTTTAAGCAAATAAGGGATAAGGGAGCTTGTTTTGGATACTGTCTTGTGCTGCGCCCCTCATGGAAACCTCCAGCCAGAGGTTATAATGAGTGTCTATATGGAAGAAGGTGAGGACCATGTGGGAGTGTTTTGGTTTTAATTGTGTTCATTTGTGTAGTGGTTGGAAGAAATGACTGGATCCACCAGGGCTAGAACTTTGGTATGATTCACCTTAGAGACTGAGTTCTGGAACTGACATCAGAGAAGTATTGTCATGAATTGTGTTGCGATTTTAGAAGGCCACACATGAGAGTCACCATTGGAAACTGAAATCTAGGCCAAGGGTGGCTTTCGACTGATCACTTGGAATCTCAGCCAGGATATCACATGATTTTATTCTGAAAGACTTGACAGGCATAGTTGAGAGTCAAAACACACATGGACCTCACATTGTAGACCTCAATGGGCTGGGCTTCATGTGACTATTTGGCTACTCTTTGGGAAGCCTTGCCTTTGAGAGTTCTCCAGAGCATTCATTGAAATGAGGTTCCTCAATATTAAATGGTTCCTGAATGAATTGAAACCCACAGTTTCTCCAACTTCATCCTTGAAAAGTGGCTAGATAAATACCCTGAAATTTTTGAAACTCCCATGACCAGGTGGCACTGGAGAACCTTTGGATCTCCTGTTGCTGATCATGAGTGTACCAGACAGTGCCTTGATTGACTGGATTTCATGATAATGGTGAAGAACAGAGATGCCAGTAAGTTGAGAATGCTGAGTAGTGGGCCCAGAGCAGTGGTGTGCAGGTGTGTGATAAAATATCTGAGGAGGGGCCGTGTGGATTTCTAATTGACTTCCAAATGCCTTTTGGCTGCCATGGTGCATCCAGCAGAACCTTACATGTAAAGGCATCTTATTATATGGAGAGGTTTCAAGGCAATGTTCAGAATCAGGTTGGTATGGTCAAGGAAAAAGCTGTGTGAAATAGAAGCCTGGCTGGTGCATTCTCCTGCAGTTCCTGACCCACCACACGTGAAAGAACTCCCTCCAGCAGTGTGTCCCAGTTGAACTCCTTGTATTTCGTGAAGCAAATACCAAACTCCCAGTGCAGCACCAAGAAACACCACAAAAATGGAGGATGATCAAATGGCTTCACAGTCCACACGGGGAGACACTTAGCCCCCAGTGGCCACAGTTTACCTACCAAGAGAGAATTCAGCACTGCTGCCTCATGTTCATTGGAAAATAAGAAACCATGCTCTCCATTCACATAGATGCAGACCCAGCTTTGATGGTCTCAATAGAAAAGAAGCTAAACCTTCTGACAACAAAATATATTTAAAGTACCCAACCTCAGAGGCAGTTTCTCAAGAAGTCTTTAGGCCGGCAGAGCTCTATGTTTGTGGAGTGTTTACCTCTTAGACCAGGATGTAAGAAAAGAACACTGACTCCAGTTAAAATCAAATTAAAGTAAGCTTATTATTTCCACTGTCTGGGCTGCCTCTCCCTCCAAAGATTGCAAGAGCAAGAGAGCAACCCCACCTTTACTACAGCCCAGGTTTGCAGCCCAGAAAGTTACACAAAAATGGGGTAACAGATAACAGAACTCTGACAAGCATCACACTAATGGGAGTTTACATTTTTTTTTTTTTTGCTAGCCCCAACATCAAAATTTATGAGGACCATTAAAGCCTCAGAGAGGGTCATTGTCTGGCCACAGAAGGCCAATATTTATGAGGTGTGACAAAGTTTCAGAGAGGGCTGCTATCTGGTCAGAGAGCCATGCACGGGTGAGTTTAAGGCACGGGCAGTCATTCCAAGCAGGTTCAGAATTTGCAGTAATTTACAGTAAAGCCAAAATGATTTTTTCATGGCTTTGTTGCAAGATGGCTCCCAATTTTAATAAAAGATAAGGTTGGGTCTATCATTCCCCCCTTTTCTTATGTGTCCCTTTGTAATCCTTGATAGGTTAGTGGAAAAGCACTGAGGAAATTTTAATCCCTCAGTTAACAGTCTCCAAATTTTTAGAACTCACCGAAAACCAGTCTCCCTGATATTACCTGACTTAATTAATTACTTATATTGATAGTCTATTTATTTTGGGCTCCATTGGTGTAAGTGGAGAGTCGTCTCTCATTTTGCCTTCTTCTCAGCTGAGAGAGGGTGACATGAGTGTGCATGGCGTGAGAGACATGAGTTGCCTTTTTGAAGTCAGTTGAGGAATATGAGTTGCCTTTTAGAAGTCAGTTCTTTTTGAAATCTTGTTGAGGAAGAACAGGTTGTAAAGTCATCTGGGGATGGGTTCTTCTATGAGAGAAACAAAAAACATGAGTATTGAATAAATGTTGCAGTAGCTGGATCATGTCACTGTATGAAGTACCCTCACCAGTCTTTAATATCCCCAATTATCAGGACTGTCAACTTAATATTTAACTTTTAGTGTTACAGTTGTCCCTCCCCATAATATACAGTTTAATAATTTAATGTCATCTGATTTTGCAAAATCCTTTCACTAGTATGACCTCTGTGTCTAATAGAGAAACATTTAATTCTGTTACTCAAGGCTGGATAATCGTACTAGCAAACACCAAGCCTACCTGTAGGTTAGGAATATCTGTAGGCCTTAAACTAAAAATTCTGCCTCTGGCAGCTCCTCTTGATAGTCTTTGTAGCCAACAGTTTTACTTATTTTGGGAGGCTAACATAAAGTGTATACCTTAAAATATTATTATTATTATTATTATTATTATTATTATTATTATTATTATTATTATTTAAAATGCCCAGGAATGGCTGTATTTTGGTTTTAACTGTCTTTGCTAAGTGTTTAAGATGAAACAGTCAAATGACTTTTGTTTCTATCTATTGTTAGCAGTCAGCTGAGCTTTTATGGGAGTCATTCCTTGGGAAACTTGAGAGCAGCTTCTCAGTTCTGCTAGTGCAATTTGAGCTAGGTGGGTTCAGGTCTTGCTTGACCATGTGGCTTCCCTCAGAAGCATCAGGGATGTCTCCCTTTCCTGATGACTCTCCTCTTTGTAGCAAATGCACTGATTGGCTTTCTGTTCTCCAGTGGTCTCATTAATCTCCCTGATCGGGAGGTTATGTGGCCCAGAGTTGCAAAGCTCATAGAGAAGTCCCCTGTTCCCTGGATTCAGACTGACTCAAAGGGCAAGAGTCAAATATTGTTTTTTTTTGGCCCTTTTCATTTAACTTTAATTTTGAATCCTAATCTGAAACAACCAGCAAATAAATTTTAACAGCCATATATTAAGAGTACTGCACTTTAATGTCTATAAGTTTATAATTATTTATATTTTATTAATTGGGATCTTATTATTCTGTCTGTCTTGTAGTTGATGACTTATTTTCTTAAATTAACCCATGTTGTGTTCTTAAAGCAACACTTCTGTAAAACACCAACAGGGAATCTTTAGATCACTTATAAAGAAATTAAAAAATAAAATTTTTTAACAAGAGTAAAAATACTTAGTTCATGTAATAGCTACCCTGAATTTTTTGGTGAGTTATATATTATATCACCTTTTTGAGATCCTAGTAATCTTGACAGAAAAAAAAAATTGAACATAACTTTAAATGAAATAAAATCTGACCTACTGCTTTCGTAGTCATTCTCACATGTAGTAAGATGGGACACAGAGTCTTATCTCAGGTAAGCAGGGCTCCTTATAAATCTTAAATGCTTTAGTTCTCAAGCTGATCTTTTTTTTAAATATCATTTTACAAAGTTTACATAAATTGTTTGAGGTCACATGAACATTAGCTCACACCATATGATATCACATTTAAAACATGAATTAAAGTACAGCTGAAAGATTTTAACCTTTACATAAATTAGGGTCTCATTAACTTAAAAATACATTTAAATTGTTCCACAATGTAAAAAGTAACATAAAACTTTACATATATTATTGATAACAGGTAAATAAATCCCCAATATATATTTTATTTACCATACAACTTCAGAACACCTGCTTGATATAATGCTCTTTTAAAGTTTCTACCTTATAGAGTTGTATAACTGGAAAATATGAGCACATTAATAGCATCACAATTGCATTGAAGTTTCTACATTAACCAAGTTTAGCTTTTAAAGAAATGGCAGTACAGTGCTCTAAAATAACAGTTCTTATTTAAACATTTGTTTAATTTTTATGGTTGCTTGCTCTAGAAAATTTAAATCTTAATAAACTTAATGTTATGGGTAAACTTATGTTTAAGAAATTTTTGTCTCTTTTACACATGACTGATTTTTACAATCTTATACAGACTTTAGTACAAACTTATACAGACCTTAGTATATCAATCAGATATCAAACAAAAGTACTCATGAATGAGTAATCCCATATCAAATTTACTTTACTTATTTATCAAAATATTAGACAAATTTTTTGAACACTGTAAACCATTTTTTTGATTGAAAGAAAAGTCCTGGAACAAAGGCATATTAGACCTTTTGTAGACATTAATAGTTTATTAGACTTTTGAACACCTAGAAAAACTTGTAAGCTTAAATTTAAAGACATTTATATTTATCTGTTTACCGAATTTATTGAAACATTTAAATCACGTGAATTAAAGATCTTTGGATCCACTTTTTAAAATTGTTTTTATGAGTTCTTTTTAATATGAGTGCTCCTTATATATGTTAATTTGTGTATCATATATATGATATATGGATATATATATATATATATATATATATATATATATATATATATAGACATACAACACATAAAAAATTGTGCACACATAATAAAAGTGAAGGCCTTGTAGCTTTTCACAGGTGAAATCTCCATTGCAATGATTTAAAAATTCCACAGTTGGTCAAAGATATTACTGATCAGAAAAACATTAACCTAGGTCTGTAGGAGCAAAATCATGAGCTCAAAAAATAAATAAAGAACCTAAGGAAAAAATTATGAGTCCTAGAAAAATGACTGGCCAGTAATTGGTAAATACCATACAATTTACCTTTTTTTTCCCTTAGGCCTCAAATAAGTCTCCTACTAAGCTTACAGGCTTCTTTCATTTGCATTTCAAAATAAGTCCTGGCTGAGGTCTGGAAGAAGAAGGAAAAAAAGGCTATTCTGAGCAGAAACCTTAGGCCTAAGGTATTTTAACCATAATTTTCATGTTAGGATGTTGAAAATTATGATACAAGTTTAAGATACAATTCACAAAATTTTATATCTTTACAAGTTGTTTTGTCAACAGATATCATACTATGATTTAGTATCCTTGTCCAAATTAATGCACTGGTACACACAGTGACATTTTCCCAGGCTACCTAATTTAAAATTGGTGAAAAAAAGACTGAATGATTGGGAAGTTACTTGCCAACTTGGAAGTAGAGTTCTTTAGTTTTCCATCCTAAGTATTTAAGTTCTCTGGCATGAATTATCTGAAACCATGCACTAAACAAATACCTAAACCCGACTTTTAACTGCAAGATTGTGGAATGCTTCAAAAACCCATTCAGATACCAGATTGGTACAATGAAACACCATCATTTAGACACACATTCAGCTAAGATCATTTCCAAGAAACAATTTATAATATTAACACATTATTGCACATGTCTTAAAGGGCTAGAAAAAAGGCACAAGACAGACAGAAATGAACTCCAGACAATGGCTGACAGACAGAACCCTTTAAAACAGAGCAAATAAGAAAAAATCTCCTTCTCCAGTGGCACCACAGATGTCCCCACAAGGGGACCAAATGTTTTCACAGAGGAGCAACCTGAAATATAAAATAAAGTGTCTCCATGGCGACTTTACTGCATTTAGTGTCCCCTTTTTGTTTTTCTCTTTTTTTAAGAAGACAGAGGTGGCATTATCCTTGCAGTGCAGGGAACGAAGGAGGGAATTCCCTGAAGCAACAGGGCTTCGGCAGATGCTGGGAGATACTCAGTTCTTCATTCCCCAGCAGGCATTACCATCTGCACTGGGTGTGCTCCAGGCAGCCAGCTAGGGCCTTCTCTCATTCTGCTTAACAAATGGTGGTAAAGTTCATCACAGTTCCTTAAAACACAGTCCAAAGGGGTGTCAGGCTTACTTGCTTTGTTACCCATTTTCACGTTCAATATCCTTAAGATTTTATCACAGAAATCACAAAACAAAACGCACAAAAACAAACAAACAAAAAACATATAGAACACAGAACAAAACACACACACACACACACACAAAAAAAAAAAACAGAATCCCGGTGCCAAAACAGAAAAACAGATGAGCAATTCAACGTCTTGCTAAAGCTCTGGGGTAGGAGCGCATGCGTGTCCCTCGGCACCTCTCTAACCTTCCAGAGGAATTCCCTACAGAACGGAACAGAGGACAGAACGATTCTCATTACTATCCTGGACAGGAGTGAATGTGAGCCTCCCCAGGCCACCTCTCTGTCATTAGAAGAGATCTCCCTTAACCAGATATAAGATGTTATCAAGGTGCCACTTACCTATGGAGGCCTCCTCCACCAGGTACTTGCTAATAGTTTCAGTGCGGTGGTTCACTGCAGTGCTCCCCAGACCGACGGCTCACTCCAAGGCCTTGGAACATCTCAAGTTGTGCACCCCCTAGAGTGGCTCCCCAGCCCGTAGCCCTGGAGGGAAGGCCAGCTTCAGAATTTTCAGCAGTCTGGTCTTGTGATCTGGTCGGGCAGGGTCATCTCACTGGGGAACTCCAAAATGTTGGAATAGGATGCAAGAAAAGACCAGTGACTCCAATTAAAATCAAATTAAGGCAGGCTTATTATTAAAACTGGCCAGGCTGCCTCTCCCTCCAAAAATGGCGGGAACAAGACAGCAACACCACCTTTCCTACAGCCCAGCTATATAGCCCAGAAAGTTACACAAAAAGGGGGTTACAGATAACAGAACTTTGAAAGCATCACACTGATGGTAGTTTACATTTTTTTTGCTGGCCCCAACATCAGAAATTATGAGGACCATTAGAGACTCAGAGAGGGTCGTTGTCTGGCCTGGGAAGGCCAATATTTATTAGGTGTCACTAATGTTTCAGAGAGCACTGTTATCTGGTCAGAGAGCCAGGCATGGATGAGTTCAAGGCACGGACAGGCATTCCAAGCAGGTTCAGAATTTGCAGTAATTTATAGTAAAGCCCAAATTATCTTTTCATGGCTTTCTGGCAAGATGGCTCCCAATTCTAATAAAAGATCAGGTTGGGTCTATCAAGCCTGTCCTTTACTTTTGGAAACTCCTCTACAACCTGCAAGGTTGTGAACTCCTGACCATTTTACATTCCAGATATGTATTCACAGATTTTCTAACTCATGTCCTCCAACTGTGTCTTACTTGGGGTGAAGGTAATATCAAGGCATTGTTCTGGATGAGAGTGGGAAGATTTTTGTGTAGCACATATTTGCATACACATTTAGGAGATCACTCCTCCTAAACACTGATTTGGAACAGAAAATTCAATCTATGGGGGATTTTCCTAGCTGAACAACATTATATATAAATTCAAGTTCATTAAATAAATAGTTTTGGATCAGTGGATGATATATATTTCAAGATGGATTTAAATTGGCATATATATTGCTACATTTTAATGTCCATGTGACTTTTGTGTTTATAATGTTTTGTGATTTATGTGGATTTATAATCAAATTTTCACAAGATTATTCTCAGAAATATTCATCCAACTTAAATACATACTTTTTTCCTAGTACTGAAAAGTAACTTCAGTGAATGGTGCATAAAAATTCTAATATTTCTACAGTAACTGACCCAGATTAACATCAATGCAATTAGATTCCTATGGGACATGATGTGTATTTTGATGTTCATTTTTATTCAACATTGGTACATTACTATTTCTGCAGTTTATGCACATTTTATATAGTATGATATATAATGTTCAATCACTTCCTTCTTGAGAACACATGTATTCTTACAGGTTTCTTGACTATTCTTTTCATGAGACTTCTTTCCAAACACATTATTTTTGATTTCCATAATCACTTTTGAAACAAAACTCACACACCTTTCAGGATAAACCACAACCATAATATTACCATTAGATGTATAACTGGTTGCAGTGAATGATTGTATATCAATATGAGATTTCTTTTATATTTTCAGATATCAATTCAATCCATTATTTAAAGTAGAGCAAGTTATATTATTTACACACAGTATGGTTTATTCATGCATTATCTGCATATTCATAGACACAGGGTACACCTATTTGTACCCTCAATAGTAATTTATACATCTACAAAATATTGCTACAGAAATGGTGGAAGAAATACTCAAGTCACCTGATCTACATATACATTTTATCACAATAATATTCTGGACACAAAATGCAAAGGTCACACTTATGATTTTACCAAAGCCTAAATAAAAAGTGAGCATGGATTAATAAAAACATCCATGTCCTGGTTACCTAATGCTCTCAAAAGTCAATCCAATTTGTGACAACATATTAGTTTCTGCCTAAGGTTATATATTCAGACTCAAACCGTTGAAAATGTCTAAACAAATTACACACTTCATACTTTTACTGACTTCCTAATGTTTCTATTTATATCTGCTTTCCTACATATTTTCCCCAATTCGTCATTGTGACTGACTCTTTACATGTGCTGACATTTACATTCATTCTCTACCCGAAACCTTATTTGTAAAGAACTTTTGGTACAAATCCTATACTCATTCTTCTTTCTAAACCTACTGACTATCTTGCTAATCCTACAGACTATCCCTTTTTTATTGGATATTCTGTATGTTATTCAATCATCTAGTGTATACGATCCTATTTCTTTGTATATCAATTTATCTGAGACATCTGTGCAGAATATAATTCAAAGCAAAGTATGCTACTCAAGGGCCCAAAGTCCTACTTGGCTTCAAGTCTTCCCTAGATTTCTGTTTCCATACTTATATTTCACCTATATATTCTTGTAAATATCTCAGGTTCCCAATACCGTTATTCATCCAGCAGAATGATTCCTAACGCAAATAGAACATGATATTAACATTAACCATACACTGTTCCCTCAATCTAACTTTACAGCAGTGCAGGGATAGAGTTGGTCTTACAATCCAGGAATATAGGGGATCTTCCACCTGCTGAGAATCTCAAAGATCCATGCAGAAATTATCCCTGAAGAAGATATAGAATGCTATGAAGGACCTGAGAGAGCAAAAGTAATTTTCCATGGCAAACAACCTGGTCAGGATGAAGAGATGTGTCTGAATAAGCCTCTCACATTTTAATGTAGACAAAATGGACCCAACCAACCCTGTGTGGAGATCTCTCCCCCAGTACCTATTGTTGATATACCATTCTAACTTGTGAAAGTGTCACAGGAAGTAGGGGCAGCCTCCATCTCATGGGACCTTAGGAAGAAACTGTTAGGACAAAGTGTTTTCCAAGGCTGTGAGCTCATTCAGTTCATGAAGGAAGTGACCTACCTCACTTCTTTGTGATGGAACTCTCTGAACTTGGGATCCCGGAAACCAGGCACCCAGGGTCAGGCCCAGTAACAGTCACAGAGATCTCACTTTTTTGGATTTATCATGGAAAGAGTCAGTCTTTCTTGGTACTTACAGATGTGAAGATGGTCAAATGCCAGAAAAAATCTGAAGAGGTGTCTTCCCTGAGAATGCAGGTAGTGGCGGCTCAAAGCTGGCTCCTGACAACTTCACAGAGTGGGCCAAGGAGTCCAGATTTGAGAACAGACAGGCCATTTCGGGTGAACAAAGAATGGCTCACCAGGCAGAGGACACTCCGGTTAGTAACAGACCTTCTTGGGGGAAGGAGGTGCATTTGTGGGAATGAGTGTGGGTTTGTGGTTTTGTCTCATGTTCTGAGAATAGGTAGGAAAGTTGGTTTGTTTGGTTTGGAGTGGACTGTTTCTATTAAGTCATTTGACAAGGCAAGTGTTTCTATGTCTGTGTATCCCACTGTGTCCGTGGGTGTAGACATTACAAAAGAAAATGCATCAATGGATGTGTCCTGTCTAGGAGAAAGCTTCCCAACATTCACGCTGCCCAATTTATAAAAGGACAGAGGGTTGCCTTATTTGTGGGCAAGACCTGAAATCTTCCTAAGTTCCTGTTTTCTTCCTGAATTCTGGCCACTCTCCAGAATAGGCTCATGATTTTGTGACCAAGATAGGTACCACCTCCAAGCTCTGTGACTTGGCCATGTACTGGATAGCTGAAGGGAATGGCGAGAATCTCAGAAAACTCAGATATCAATGTTACCAGGAAAGTCTCAGTGGAGAAACCCTGCTTTGGGACTTTTGCTTACCTATTGTTCTATAGCACTGAATGTCAGGAAGGTCTTTGCCTAAGGCCACCCCGTTGTGAAGCCTGAATAAAACAGTTCTCTAATGTAAATGAATGGGCATCACCTGTCCCTCTTTGAGTAATTGATTTCGAAAGGGATGTGTCTGAATCAGCCTGTTGGCCCTGTGTGAGGCTGTGGCTTAGATTCTCAGCACCTGATGGATCTAAAGAAAGATGCCATGTGTGCATCCAAAACCAAAATGGCCAAAAGAGTACTCATTATGGATGAAGTCTCTCGCCTTCCTCTGTAAGTTTCCTGACCTCCATAAGGTGAGAATAGGAATCCTTTGGGTCAAATGAGTTTTTCAAAGCCCTTCAGAGTCTAGCCCATTGGTGCTTGGGTTTTCTCATGACCCCAATCCACATGAAGAATCTAAACCCCACAGTCAGTAGGCCTCAAATTGGAGAAGTGGAACAGTAATAATGGTAGGCCTATTTGATCACTCCTGGTTCAGAGGAAGTGTTTCCAGGCCACCCTGAATTTAGGCAAATGACGGGCAAGTGAGCTTATTTTGGACACTGTCTTGTCCAGCGCCCCTCATAGAAACCTCCAGCTAGAGGTTATGATGAGTGTCTATGTGGAAAAGATGAGGGCCATATGGGAGTGTTTTCGTTTAAATTTTGGTCATTTGTGTGGCGATTGGAAGAAATCACTGGGTCCAACTGGGCTTGAACTCTAGTGTGAATCCCTATAGAGACTGAATTCTGGAACTGACCTCAGAGAAGTATTGCCATGAGCTTTGTTGGGATTTTAGGAGCCCACGCATGAGAGTAGCCCTTATAAACTTAGATCAAGGCCACAGAGCACTGGGAATCTCAGCCAAGATAATCCATGATTTTCTTCTTAAAGTCTTGGCAGCCATAGCTGAGAGTCAAAACACACATGTACCTCACATTGTAGACTTCAATTGGACTGGCTTCATGTGACCTTTTGACAACTCTTTGGGAAGCCTTGCCTATGAGAGTTCTCCAGAGTTTCATTGAAATGAGCTTCCTCAACATTTAATGGTTTTTGAAAACCACAGTTCCTCCAACTTCATCCTCAAAAAAAAATGGCTAGATAAACACCATGAAATTTTTGGAATTCCCATGACCAGGTGGCACTGGAGAATCTTTGGATGTCCTATTGCTGATTATGAGTGTATCAGACAGTGCCTTGACTGACTAGGTTTCATGAAAATTGTGTAGAACAGAGATGCCAGTAAGTTGGAGCCTGCAAATTAGTGGGCCTAGAGCAGTGGTGTGAAGGTGTGTGATAAAACGTGTGGTGGGGCCATGTGGATCTGCCACTGGCTTCCAAATGGCTTGTGAATGACATGGTACAGCCAGCAGAACCTTCCATGTAAAGGCATCTTTTTGTATAGGGAGATTTCAAGGCAATGTTCAGAATCAGGTTGCTATGGACAAAGGGGCAACCCATGTGGGATAGAATCTTGGTTGGTGCATTCACATGCAGACCGTGACCTCCACACGTGACAGAACTCCCTTCAGCACTGTGTCCCAGTTGATCTCCTTGTATTTCATGAAGAAAATACCAAAGTCCCAGTGCAGCAGCAAGAACCACCACGAAAAGTGGAGGAGGACCAAATGGCTTCACAGTTCACACGGTGAGTCACTTAGCTCCCAGTGGCCATAGTTTAACTACAAAGAGAGTATTCGCACTGCTGCCTCATGTTCATTGGAAAATTAGAAACAATATCCTCCAGGTCACATAGATGCAGACCCAGCTTTGATGGTCTCACTAGAAAGTAAGCTAAAGCTACTGACAGCAACATATATTTCAAGTGCCCAACCTCAGAGGCAGTTTATCAAGAAGTCTTTAGGCCAGCAGAGCTCCATGTTTGTGGAGTGTTTACCATGTGCCTTACTTTTGGAAACTGCTCTACCACTTCCAAGTTTGTGAAATCCTGAGTATATTCCATTCCACATATGCATTCACAGATTTTCTAACTCTTCTCCTCTAATTGTGTCTTACTTGGGGCGAAGTTAATGTCAAGGCATTGTTGTGGATGAGAGTGGGAAGATTTTTGTGTAGCACATATATGCATACACATTGGATTCATTTTCCAATTTTCCATTCGAAATACATAATCCCTGACACTAACTCATAAACTACTAGACTCTGACTGCTAATCCTAATATGATGGAGAAAACTAACCCAAACAGAATAGAAATACAAGCAGTTCAAAGGAGGCATGGTGTATATTTGGACTTGCCATTTGCATTATGAAGGGTAGGTGTTATAAATCTAGTTAATTTTTAATTGAAATAGTTCTCCTTGTGTTTCTAAAGTTAATAAATATATAAATTCCTGTCTCCCTTTCCCTGTAGCCTATTCAGAACATGTATTTTTATATGCACATATAGAATCCTACCTGGTATCACATGTACATTCTTGTGAGGTGGCTGACTTGGCAGATACAAATTATGAGAAGAGATCACTCCTCCTAAACCCTGTTGGATCTTAAAATTCAACCTGTGGGTGAGCTTCCTAGTTGAACAACATTAAACATAAATCCATGTTCAGTAAAAGAAATATTTTTGCATCTGTGGATGATATATATTTCATGATAAATTTCGATTGGCATATATATTGGTAATTTAATGTCTCTGCATGTGTGTTTTTTGTATATATATATATATATATATATATATATATATATATATATATACTCTCCAGATTTTTCAAAATATGAAATATATGTGTCTTATATACACTCCCTAAATTCATTCATGTTCATGTGTATGGATTTATAATCAAGTATTCACAAGATTATTCTCAGAAATATTCATCCACCTGAAATACATATTTGTTACCAGTACTGAAAACTAACTTTAGTTAACGTTGCATACAAATACTAAATTTGTACAGTAACTGACCCAGTTTAACATCAATGCAAGTAGATTACTATGGGACATGATGTGTATTTTGACATTCATTTTTATTCAACACTGCTACATTACTATTTCTTCAATTTATGCACATCATAAGATATATATTTCATCCACAAGTTAGCAAACTTATAGGCATTTGTTTCACTTTCAATAACTTCCTGCTTCAGAACACATGGATTCCTCCAGGTTTCTTGTCTGGTCTTTTCATGAGACTTCTTTCCAAACACATTATTTTCAACTTCCATAATCAATTTTGAAGCAAAACTCACACACTCTTCATGATAAATCATAATCCTAATATAACGTTTAGATGTTTAACTGGTTGGAATGAATGTATGTATATCAATATAAGATTTCCTGTATATTTTCAGATATCAATTGAATCCATTATTAAATTTGGAATCCATTATATTATTTATTCACAGTATTGTCTATTCATGCATTATCTCTATATTCATATCACAGGGTACACCTATTTGTACCCCCAATAATAATTTGTACATTTCGACACAGAAGCAATGGTCACACTTATTATTTTACCAATGTAAATGTCAGGCGAGCATCGGAGGAAGAGACTACCAGGGACTGTCTAATGCAACAGCCAAAAGTTTATGGGGGTCCAACATGCTGGGGCTCAGAGCTCCCTTGAATAGAGCAGAGAGCCCTGAGAACAGCTTAAGCAGAGCTTATATACTTTCCTTGGAGAGGGCAGGGAGGGAAGATTATTGATGGGTCAGCGCGAGTGGGCAGTTTGCGTGCAAATGGGTGAGGGAGTACATTCTGCAGTTTTGCAGTTGGTACAGAACATTCAGGGAACAAGATTAGCGAACAGTTCTCAAGATATCAACAGTGTTTTGTTAAGCATACCGTAAAACTGGAAGTGACAATTACCTATTTTATTTACCTTTCATTCCCCACTTTCTTTTGGTTACATTAAATCATAATAGTGATCATTGAGGATGTCACATTTTATGTCTGCTAGTGTGGTATATTGATTTCTGATTACCATAAGTTTAACTTGTCCAATTTGAGCTTGGAGAAAGGAAACTACACGGTTGAGCAAACAGGGTCCTACAGTTAGCAATAATGTGAGGATTATTAATGGACCGGCCAGGGCTGATAAAAGCATAGTTACCCAGGGGGACTCTGTGAACCAAGACTCAAACCACCCTTTTTGGGCCTCTCTCTCTTGTTGATGCTCTTCAATGCATCTTCTTAATTTAATCATAGATTCTTTTACAACTCCAGTATGGTAGGCATAATAACAACATTCTTCCCTCAATGCAGGACAAAGGCCCCTTCTCTCATGAAGAGGAGGTCGAACCCTCGCCTGTTCTGTAAAACAACTTCAGAGAGAGAGGTTAAAGATTCTTGTAAAGCTGTGATGGTGGTTTTTTAATATCTTTAAGTTTTGGTCTATTGCTGCTTCTAATTGGGTCATTTGTTGTGTCCCATGGATTAGGGCAGTGGTTCCTGTGCCCTTCTCTGCAGCAAATACTATTCCTCATAGGATGGCTAAAGTGAAGGATACAGGTTGCCAGCGGAACAGGGTTGTATGCCCCCCTATTTGAAATTTAAATGATCCTGCCTCATGATAGAGCACTCGGGGAAACATCTGCACCATTACATAATTAATCACATCTGTTGATAATTTTATGAATAAACAATGTTTAATTATATAGAATTATACTGTTGTAGGTATGGACAAGGCAAGGCACCTAAGATAGCACCAAAGACAGGGAAACAGTCCTATTTGGTTGCAACCGGATATAGAGGGCATTGCTTCTGTTGTAATCAATTAATCCCCTGAATCCCAAGTTTAGGTAGTTTCAGAATTTTGTACCCAACATGTAAGGGAAAAGACTCAGAAATTCACAGTCTGCAGAAGTTCACAAAAAGCAGTTTTTGGTTCTGTTTTTATTTTCCTCTTCTCTGGGAAAGATAACTTATTAAGGACTCCTGGGAGGGGGAGAGCTTTTTTCTTCTCTTTTATTTTCTCCCTGCCAGCTGTTACCATGGAGCCCAGTTGGTAACTTCTTTATCTTGGAAATGTAGCCATCTCTGGAAGCCTCAGCTCATGGCCAGAGGCCTTGTTCACATATTTTGTGAAAAACTAGTAAGGGGGTGTCTAGCTTAGAAGGGCTGATTTTTCCAGCCAGTGGCCAAGTATAACAGAGCAACATGAAAAGAGGAAGTTTATCTACACTGAACTCTTTTATAGGGACTTTGTTGCTGAAAGTCCTAAAGTCAGCCACGATGAAGACTTCTGGAGAAGGCCATTTAAGATTTTTCTGTGGGCCTGGTACAGAGGGGAAGACGGGGAAGGCGGGGGGTGAGAGCAGTTCTGTGGTTCTGAGAATGAGGAAAAAGAGATATAAAAGAATAATGGGAAAAGGGTTTGGGATTTTCCTGGCAACAAAACTTGAGCAGTAGAACAGGTAGAGCAGATGGGAAGACGGGAATGAGTATCTAAAAAGCCTGTGAGGGACTTTAAATTCTTAGTAACCTGTTTTTAGTGATGACAAAGCAACTTTAAAGGCCATTTTCATTACATCTTGGATAGGCGTCTGAGGGCACTCCTCAGCTGGTTTGAGCTTTGGGTTAGCTGGTAAGAGGACCTGGTGGGACCCGGTGTGGGCACTGACAGGAGAAGAGAGGAGTGAGTGGGTGTAAGGGTACCTCAGTACCTGCTGCCTCAGCAAGGGGCAATGGTCTGAGAACCAGCGGAGGTTTGGGGTTTTGATCTAGTAATTGGAGGGGAGAAATCAGGTTGTTGATGTGAGAGTGACAGCAGAGAATCTGGAGCAGAAGGATCTATTGGAGAAACATATTTCGTGATGTGAGCAAAGGAGGGAAAAGGCCTACACATAGGGGAATTTTCTTCAATCCTTTTGAGCACTTGCCGAAGTTGAAATAGTCACACAGAATTTGAGGATCTAGAGACCCCTCTGGGGGCCATCGGTTTTGGTTGTCTAATTGGTAATATGGCCAATGCTGTGAACTGAATTTGATGAGGAGTTTGGGTTCCACCAGGCAGCCCCTGTATGCTCACATCCCCATGACTTACGGAAGAAGACGGCTTTTCCCCCACACAGTCGTGGTTGTTTGTGGCTTTGATAGTCCACCGGGCAAACATAGTAATCTAGGCTAGCCAACCTGCATCAGGCTTGCGTGTCCCTACATCCATAATGTTTGTTTCCATTATCTGTGGTACGGGAGAAATTTAATGGGATTTTAGTGGGATCCTCTTCATCAGAGATAACCCAATTGGAAAGACGTATACCCAGCTGACAAATATCTGGGTGGAGAGTTGGCCACCAGGTCCCTAAGGGGGCTGTATATGAGACAGACCATACTTCTTGTCTAATAGGATTTGTGATCAGCCATCGCTGCTGAATGGGCTGATGATGGTTAGGACTAGTGGTGGCCAAGGGGAGAGTCTATAGCCTTATCCACATGGCAAATATGCAATTTGAAAGGGTTACCAGTCTTTTCCACTTTCAAGCCAGAGTCTGGACAGGGCACAGGCTTGAGATGAGAATTAGGATCCAGGAAGTGATTCCGTCTACCTTTACCACTGTAGGTTTTATAAGTAGCACCTGGTATGGTCCTGTCCAGCGGGGTTCCAGGGATGACACCTGATGTCATCTTATGTAGATGAAGTCTCTTTTTTGATATCGATGTGGAGTCTCCTCTTCACCAGGTTGGTAGGCAGTGGCCAGCTGTTTTGACAGGTATCCCTGAGTTCTTTCAATAGCTTTAAGTTTGTCAAGCAAGGGGGTGTGGAAGGGATCGGTAGGTCTTAGAGTTGTGGTTAGGTTCTTACTGGAGGAGGGGCCCCATAGAGAATTTCATATTAGGTGAGGTTACACAAAGAAACAGAGGGAGTATTTCTTGCATGAAACAGTGCATAAGGCAGGAGCATAGTCCAATCTTTGATGCCCTCTCTAAGCTTAATTTCGTTAAGGTCTCTTTAATGGTTCTATTAATTTTTTTAACCTGTCCTGAGCTCTGGGGTCTATAAGCACAATGTAACTTCCAATTTATCCCCAGGATCCTGGCTAACCCCTTACTTACCTGGGCCATGAACGCCCGTCCATTATCAGACCCTATTACCTTAGGTAGGCCGTATCATAGAAAAATATCTTTCAGGATTTTCTACCACCATTTGTGCCTTTTTTTTTGTGGGGAAGGCTTCAATCCATCCTGAAAATATATCTACAAACACTAGGAGATATTGAAGTCCATACCTTGCTGGCTAAATTTCAGTAAAGTCCACTTCCCAGAATTTCCTGGTCTGGTTGCTCATAGGTGCTTTCCTGCAGGAAGCTTGGAAGGGTAATTGTTCTATTGACAGAACGGACAGGGTTTTGTTACCCGTTCAGTTATGTCCTTTCGCTGTGAGTCGGTTAGTGGAAAACTCTGTTCTTGATCCTTCAGGAATGCCTGCAGTTTCTTTGGACCAAGGTGTGTGAATTGATGTACATTTTTAACGTAGTGTAGGGCTTTCTGAAATTGCAGGCTTGGCTCAGTGAAGTTGAGGAGTTCAGTGCCAGTGTCGTAAGATGTTATCAAAAGCTTGCTGGTGCTCAGGGGTCCATTGGAATTGGGCATCTCCCTTTAACAGCGGGTATAAAGGAGAAGTTAAGGACGCAAACACAGGAATCCATAACCTGCAAAACCCAGTAGTCCCAAGAAACTCTTTGTGTTGTCTGCTGCTGGGGCGGGGGGTACCTGCACAACCATTTGTTTTCTGGGCTCAGTGAGCCAACGTTTACCACCTCTAAGGGAATAGCCCAGGAAGACTACTTCTTGCTGGCAAATTTGGGGTTTTTTGGAAGAAGCTCTATACCCGAGTTGAGCAAGCTTACATAATAGTGCTTGGTTCCCAGACTCACAGTTTTCCGTGGTGTTGGCTGCAGTAGCAGGTCATCCACGTATTGAAGCTGGGTGACTTCGGGGTGCATAGTTCTGAAGTTGTTGACATCTCTGTGGAGGGCTTCATCAAAGAGAGTGGGGGAGTTTTTGAACCCCTGTGAGAGTCTAGTCCATGTTAGTTTACCATACGTTCCGGTTTCTGGGTCTACCCACTCAAAAGCAAACAGAAACTGACTGTCTTTATGCAGAGGCATGCAAAAGATAGCATCTTTATGTCCATACCATTTCTACTCAGGGTTCAGAGTGATAAGCAGATTGTACAAATTATTTACCGTGGGGTGAATGTCCTGCACTCTGTTGTTGATCTCTCTTAGGTCTTGAACGGGGATAGTCCCCAGTTCCTGGATTTTTTACTGGTAGCAGGGGAGTGTTCCAGGCCGATTGACAGGGCCTTAGGACCCTAAAGGCAGATATTTCTGAATATGGGGCCTTAACCCATCTTTAGCATTTTTGCTCAGAGGATGTTGTTTGACATTTATTGGGGAGACTGAGGTTTTTAACTCCACTGTTCTTGGAGGTTGTTTCATGGCTAGGCCTAACCCAACAATTTTTGCCCAGGCATCTGGGTAATCTGTTATCCATTTCTGGGGTAGCTTGCCTGTTTGATCATTCTTGGGGTGTGTGAAAAGTGGATGTTCATCTTCGACTGACATTAATAAAGCCATGACTATAGGAGTTTTTAATGAAGGATTTAGAAATTTCATTTTGGGGCCTTTGGGGTTAAAAGTTGTTTTGGCCCGGAGCTTACTGAGCAGATCTCTGCCCATCAATGGGGCCAGACATTCTGGGATTACTAGGAAGGAATGTTGGATTTTTCCTTTCCCCATGTCCATGGTCCTCTTAGTTGTCTAAGTCTGATATTTACTGCTGTTAGCCCTTTGAACTAGAGACCTTTTATTTGATAGAGGGCCCAGTGGGGCCTTAAGGGCTGAGTATACTGCTGCTGTATCCACTTCAAAGTTTATGGGGTCCCCTTCACTTCAAAAGTTACCCTGAGCTCGGGGAAGGGATCTGAGCCCCGACATTCTCAGTCAACCTCCAGAGTCAGAAAGGCTGTCTGGCGTGGCTGTCTCTTTCTAGGGCACTTTTTGGCTCAGTGTCCTTTTTCTTTACAGTAGGCACATTGATCTGAGGCCAAGGGTGGCCTCTGGTGGGGACCCAGGTATCGCTTCTTGTCTCCCTGTTTCTTAATTTCTGGCCTATTTATTGTTGTGACCAGGACCTTAGTTAATACCTTCATCTGTCTTTTTCATCTGTCATCCTCCCTTTGCTCTCTTTCATTCTCTCTGTTTCTCTCTTATAGGATACTTTCTCGGCTACCCTGAGTAAATCTCTCAAAGTCATATCGTGTAATCCATCTAAGTATTGTAACTTTCTTTTAATATCCAGATCAGCTTGCCCAATGAAGGCCATCATGACATATGTCTTTTGATCCTCTGCCTGAAGATCGAAAGGAGTATATCTCCTATATGCCTCCATAATTCTCTCTAGAAACATAGATGGATATTCATCAGGCCCTTGAATAATCTCTCTTACCTTGGCCAAATTATTTGGTTGGCTAGCGGCCGGTTGGAAACCCACTATTAGGGCCCGGCAATAAGTGGACAGATGCTCCCTACCTTCAAAGGTGTCGGGGTCCCAGTTGGGTCAGTTCAAGGGTAAGCCGGCTTTGATTATGTTGGGAAGTTGTGTTGGTCACCCATCTGGTCCGAGGATATTTTTTCTAGCTTCCAGAAAGTTTCTCTCTCGTTCCTCTGTCATGAAGAGAATCCCTAGGATTTGTTGGCAGTCATCCCAAGTAGGCAGGTGTGAAAACGCCAGGGAGTTCTTTGAGTTCTTTTAGCCGGGCCAGCTTCCTCCAGGGAAGGAGGGGCTGTGTGTGTGACAAGGGGGAGTCATCTGGTGGGCGCTGGGCCGGCCTAGCTTTCTCCAATGGCGGAGAGGCTGAGTCAGCAGCAAAGGAATCACTTAGAGGTTGTTGGGGGTTGGTGGACGACGGCAGCGGATAAGAAGGGTAGGAGAGTCCAGTAGAGTCTTGAGACTCAGGGAGAACAGAGGTTGGAGGAGGAAGAGCAGAGGGTTTGTGAGATAGAATCATGGTGGAAGGAGTAGGAGTGGGCGCAGAGACAAAGAAAGGCTTCACCCATGTAGGAGGAGATTTGCAGAGGTCCTGCAAAGTTAAGATATATGGCTGTTGATCTGGATGTCTATGTGGCCCCGGTTGAAAGACAAAATCTCTGACGTTTCAAATTAGTGGGAAGTAGATGTTTCTAGGGGCTATCCAACTCCAAAGGTGGGTCATTCTGAGGCACAGAGGGTCTGCCAGGTCCAGCAATTTACTGAAAAAGAAAGATTCTGGGCCTTGCGCAGACTTTGGTCCAGTGATCAAGGGTCAGGAAGAGAGGTGTTGAAGTGCTCTGTCCCAAAATGAGAGATACACAAAACAGTGAAAGAAATCACACACTACACTGACAAGACAAGACAATAAAGACAGGCAATGGACGTCCAATACTGAGGCCAGGACTGAGTAGCCGGCAAAACATGATGGGCTGGCCATACTGAATCCGAAGCAAAATATCACTGAGTCAAGGAGACTATTGTTCCTCGATTTCCTGAGTCCTCTGGGGCATCCCCCAGGGACGTGGCCTGTGGCTCTGTGACACGTATGTCAGCCTCTGTCAGAGAGAGCTCACGCTCATCACCAATAGCCATTTTGCCAAGCCCTAACCTGAAACCTAAAACCAAAAAGAGTTCCCTTACTTACCCTGAAAGGAGCCCCTTGGGGATCTTTCATCCGCCGCTGCCGGATCTTGCTCGTGCCTCCAGACGTAAAGGTTGGGCAAGCATCAGAGGAAGAGACCACCAGAGGAATGTCTCATGCAACAGTAAATGGTTTATTATGGGTCCAGCATTCTGGGGCTCAGAGCTCACTTGAATAGAGCAGAGAGCAATGAGAACAGCTTAAGCAGAGCTTATATGCTTTCCTTGGAGAGGGCAGGGAGGGAAGTTTATTGATGGGTCAGGGCAAGTGGGTGGTTTGCGTGCAAACGGGTGAGGGTATACATTTGCAGTTTGGCAGTTGGGGACAGCACATTCTGGAAACAAGATTAGCAAACAGTCCTCAAGACTTCAACAGTGTTTTGTTAAGCATACAGAAAAACAGTAAGTAACAAGTACCTATTTTATTAACCTTTCACCAAAGCCTAAATGGAAAGTGAGCATGGATTACTAAACACATCCATATCCAGGTTGCCTAACGCTCTCAAATCAATCCTATTGGTGACTACATATTTGTTTCTTCTTAAGATAATATATTCAACCTCAACCCTGTTGAAAATGACTAATCCTATCACTCACTTTATATTTTCCTGATTTCCTAATGTCTCTATTGATATCTGCTTTCCTACATATTTTCCCCAGTTCATCATTGTGACTGACTCTTCACATGTGCTGACATTTACATTCACTCTTTATCCGAAACCCTATTGCTAAAGAACTTTTGGTCCAAATCCTATACTCACTCTTTTTTCTAACATACCGACTATCTTCCTAATCCTAAAGACTATCCCTTTTTGACTGGATGATCTCTTTGACAAGCAATCATCCAAGGTACAAGGTCCTATGCCAATGTATATTGATTTATCTGAGACATCTGTGCAGAACATAATTCAAAGCTAAGTATCCCAATCAACAGCCCAATGCCCTTCCTGGATTCAAATCTTATCTAGATTTCTGTTTTCAAACTTATATTTCACCAATATATTCTTGTAAATATCGCAAGTTCCCAATACCATTATTCATTAAGCAGAATGATTCCTAACTCAAATGAAACATGTTATTAAGCCTAACCATACATTGTTCCCTCAAACTAACTTTACAGAAGAGCCGAGACAGAGTTTATCTTACAATACAGTAATGTAGGGGATCTTCCACCTGCTGAGAACATCAAAGGACCATGCAGAAATTATACCCTGAAGAAGTTGCAGGCAGCTATGAAGGACCTAAGAGGGGAAAAGTCATATTCCATGGCAAACAACAGGGTCAGTATGAAGGGATGTGTCTGAATCAGCCTCTCCTTTCTTAATGTAGAGAACTGATGAAACCATGCCTGTGTGGAGAGCTGTTTACAGGTGCCTATGGTTGATATACCATTCTAACTTGTGAAAGTGTCAAAGGAAGTAGGGGCAGCCTCCATTTCATGGGACCTTTCGAAGCAACTGTTAGGACAAAGTGGTGGCCAAGGTAGTGACCTCATTCAGTTCCTAAAGAAAGTGACCTCACCTCTCTTCCTTGGTGATCAAAAAATCTGAAATTGTGATGCAGGAAGCCAGGCACCCAGAGCCAGTCCCAGTCCCAGTCCCAGTGGTCTCACTTGTTTGGATTTACCAAGGACAGAGTCAGTCTTCCTTGGTACCGACTGATATGAGGATTGTCAAATGGCAGAAGAGCTCTGAAGAGGGGCCTTTCCTGAGAAAGCAGGTATTGGTTCACCGCTGGCTCCTGACAACTTCACAGTGTTGGCCAAGGAGACCAGATCTGAGAAAGGACAGGCCATTTCAGGGGAACATAGTATGGCCCACCAGTTAGAGGACACTCCAGATAGTCACAGACCTACTTCGGTTAAGGAGGTGCCTTTGTGGGTGTTCAGTGACTTTGTGCTTTTCTCTCATGTTCTGAGAATAGGTAGAAAAGGCAGTTTTTTTGGGTTGGAGTGGACTGTTTCTAGTAAGTCGTTTGACAAGTCTAGTGTTTCTAAGTCTGAGTATCCCACTGTGTCCGTGGTTGTAGACATTAGAAAAGAGAAGGCATCAAAGGATGTGTCCTGTCTAGTAGAAAACTTCCCAGCATTCATCCTGCCTAATTGAAGAATGGACTTTGGTTTGCCTTATGGATGGGCAACACCTACTAAATTCCTAAGTTCCTGTTTTCTTCCTGAATTCTGGCCACTCTCCAGAATAGTCTCATGGTTTTGTTTCCAAGATATGTACCACCTCCAAGCTCTGAGACATGTCCATATACTTGATAGCTGTAGAGAATGGGAACATCTTAGAAAACTCAGATATCAGTGTGACCCGGAAATTCTCAGTGGAGAAACCCTGCTTTGGTTCATTTGCTTACCTATGGTTCTGTTGTCCTGAATGTCGGGAAGATCTTTGCCTCAGGCCACCCCTTTGTGAAGCCTGAAGAAAACAGTTTTCAAATGGAAATGAAAGGGCATCACCTGTGGCTCTTTGCTTAATTGCTTGTAAAAGGATGTGTCTAAATCAGCCTCTTGGCCCTGTATGAGGTTGTGGCTTAGATTCTCAGCACATGATGGATCTAAAGATAGATTCCATGTGTGCAATCAAAACCAAAATGGCCAAAAATCTGTCATTGTTGATGAGTCTCTTGCCTTCCTCTGTTAGGATTCTGACCTCTATCAAGTGAGAATAGGCATCCTTTAGGTCAAATGAGTTCTTTGAAGAACTGCAGAGGTGCTTGTGTTTTCTTGTGACTCCAAATCACTTAAAGAATCTATCCCTGAGAGTCAGTAGGCCTCAAATTGGAGAAGCAGGCCTATTGGATCACTCCAGGTTCACAGGAAGGGTGACCATGCCACCCTGACTTTAGGCAAATGAGGGGCAAGGAAGATTATTTCGGACACTCTCTTGGGATGCGTCCCACATGAAAAACTCCAGCCAGAGGTAATGATGAGTGTCTCTCTGGAAGAAGGTGAGGACCATGTGGAAGTGTTTTGGTTTTAATTGTAGTCATTCCTGTGGCAGTTGGAAGAGATGACTGGATCCACCTGGGCTTGAACTCTGGTGTCATTCCCCTTAAACACTCAGTTCTGGATCAATCATCAAAGAAGTATTGCCATGAATTGTGTTAAGAATTTAGGAGGCCATGCATGAGAGTCTCCGTTGGAAACTGAGATCTAGTCCTAGGGTGGCTTTCCACAGAGCACTGGGAATCTCAGCCAGGATATCAAATTATTTTTTCTGAAAGACTTGGAAGCCATATTTGCTAGTCAAAACACACATGGACCTCAATTGTAGACCTCGATGGGCCTGGATTCATGTGACTTTTAGGCCACTCTTTGGGAAGCCTTGCCTGTGAGAGTTCTTCAAATTTTTCATTGAAATGAGCTTCCTCACCATTGAATGATTCCTGAATGATTTGAAAGCCATAGTGCTTCCAACTTCATAATTGAAAACTGGCTAGATAAATACCATGAAATTTTTGAAATTCCAATGACCAGGTGGCAATGAAGAACATTTGGATGTCCTGTTGCTGATCACGAGTGTACCAGAAAGTGCCTTGATTGACTGGTTTTGATGAAAATGGTGTAGAACAGAGATCTCAATAATTTGGATCCTGCTGAGTAGTGGGCCTAGAGCAGTGGTGAGCAAATGTGTGATAAAACATCTGAGGTGGGGCCATGTGGATCTGCCATTGGCTTCCAAATGGCTTGTGACTGACATGGTGCAGCCAGCAGACCCTTATATGTAAAGGCAACTTGTTATATGGAGAGGTTTCAGTGCAATGTTCAGAATCAGGTTGCTATGGTCAAGGGGGCATCCTATGTGGTATACAAGCCCTGTTGGTGCATTCTCCTGCAGACCCTGATCCACCACACGTGACAGAACTCGCGGCAACACTCTGTCCCAGTTGAACTCCTTGTATTTCGTGAAGCAAATACCAAACTCCGAGTGCAGCAGGAAGAAACATTAGGAAAAGTGGAGGATGATAAAATGGCTTCGCAGTCCATATGGGGAGACACTTAGCCCCCAGTGGCCACAGTTTACATACAAGAGAGAATTCAGCACTGCTGCTTCATGTTTATTGGAAAATTATAAACCATGTCCTCCAGATCACAGAGATGAAGATGCAGCTTTGATGGTCTCACTGGAAAGGAAGCTAAAGATCCTCACAAAAACATATATTTCAAGTGCCCAACCTAGAGACAGTTTCTCCAGACGTCTTTAGGCAGGCAAATCTCCATGTTTGTAGAGTTTTTACACTGTCCCTTACTTTTGGAAACTCCTCTACAATCTCCAAGGTTGTGAACCCTAAGCATTTTCAATTTCAGATATGTATTCAAAGATTTTCTAACTCTTCTCCTCTAATTGTGTCTTATTTGGGGTTAAGGTAATGTCAAGGCATTGTTCTGAATGAGAGTGGGAAAATTTTTTTGTAGTACACATTTGCATACACATTGATCCATTTTCCAATTTTCCATTCGAAATACTGAATCCCTGACACTAACTCATACCCTACTAGACTCTGACTACTAATCCTAATATGATGGAGAAAAATAAACAAAAAAAATGAAAATACAAGCAGTTCAGAGGAGGCATGGTGTATAGTTGGACTTCCCTCTTGCATGATAAAGGGTCGGTTTTATAAATCTACTCAATTTTTAATTGAAATAGTCCTCCATGTGTTTTTTTTTAAAGAGAGAGTTAGAGAGGAGAGAGAGAATTCTATAATATTTATTTTTTTAGTTATCGGCGGACACAACATCTTTGTTTGCACGTGGTGCTGAGAATCGAACCCATGCCGCACGCATGCAAGGCGAGCGCGCTACGACTTGAGCCACATCCCCAGCTCTCTCCATGCGTTTTTAAAGTTAACAAATATGTGAATTCCTGTCTCCCTTTCTCTGTAGCCTACTCAGCACATGTACTTTTTATATGCACATATAGATTCCTACTTGGTATCACACGTATATTTTTATGAGTTGGCTGACTTGGCAGAAACAAATTGTAAGAAGAGATCAGTCCTCCTAAACGCTGTTGGAACTGAAAATCCAAACTATGGGTGAGCTTCCTATTAGAACAATATTATACATAAACCCATGTTTAGTAAAATAAATATTTTTGCATCTGAGGGTGATATATATTACATGATGAATTATGATTGGCATATATATATTGATACTTTTTAATGAATTTTTGTGTTTTTTCTTCCATATATATATATATATATATATATATATATATATATATACACATACACTCTACAGATTTTATAAAATATGAAATATATTTGTCTTATATACACTCCGTAAATTCATTCATGTTCATGTATGTGGATTTATAATAAACTTTTCACAAGATTATTCTCAGAAATAATCATCTACCTGAAATACATATTTGTTTCCCAGTGCTGAAAACTAACTTCAATCAATGGTGCTTACAAATCCTAATATTTCTACAGTAACTGATCCAGTTTAACATCAATGCAAGTATATTCCTATGGGACATGATGTCTATTTTGACATTCATTTTAATTCAACACTGGTACATTACTATTTCTTCAGTTTTTGCACATCATAGGTTATATATTTCATTCACAAGTTCACAAATTTATAGGAATTTGTTTCACTTTTAATCACTTCCTGCTTCAGAACACATGTATTCCTCCATGTTACTTGACTGGTCTTTTCATGAGACTTCTTTCCAAACACATTATTTTCGATTTCCATAATCAATTTTGAAGCTAAACCCACACACTCTTCAAGATAAACCATAACATTAATATTACCATTAGATGTATAAGTGGTTGGAATGAATGTGTGAATATCAATATAAGATTTCCTGAACATTTTCACATTTCAATTCAATCCATTATTAAAGTTGGAACCAGGTATGCTATTTATTCACAGTATGGTCTATTAATGCATTATCTCTATATTCATAGACACAGTGTACACCTCTTTGTTCCCCCAATACTAATTTATACCTCTTCAAAACATTGCTCCCAAAAATGGTAGAAGAAATATTCATTTCACCTTATCTATCTATCTATCAATATATATATATATATATATATATATATATATATATATATATATATATATATATATATATTTCTTTTTTTATCACAGTAATATTCTGGACACAAAAAACAAAGGTCATACTCATGATTGTATCAAAGCCTAAATGGAAAGTGAGCATGGATTACTAAAAACAACCATATCCAGGTTGCCTAATGCTCTCAAATGTAAATCCTATTGGTGACTACATATTTGTTTCTTTCTAAGATTATATATTCAACTTCAAGCCTGTTGAAAATGTCTAATCCTATCACTCAGTTTATACTTTGCCTGATTTCCTTATATCTCTATTGATATCTGCTTTCCTACATATATTCCCCAGTTCATCATTGTGTCTGACACTTCACATATGCTGATATTTACATTCAATGTCTACCCGAGACCCTATTGCTAAAGAAATTTTGGTCTAAATCCTATACTCACTCTTATTTCTAAACCTACTGACTATCTTCCTAATCCTACTGACTATTGCTTTTTGACTCGATGTTCTCTTCGACAATTAATCATCCAAGGTATAAGGTCCTAAACCATTGTATTTCAATTTGTCGGAGACATATATGCAGAACATAATTCAAACCTAAGAATCCCACTCAAGGACCCAATGCCCTTCTGACTTCGAATCTTACCTAGATTTCTGTTTTCATACTTACATTTCACCTATATATTCTTGTAAATATCACAGGTTCCCAATACCATTATTCATGGGGCAGAGAGATTCCTAACCCAAATCAAACATGTTATTAACCCTAAACATACACTGTTCCCTCAATCTAACTTTACAAAAGAGGAGGGACAGAGTTGGTCTTACAATACAGGAATGTAGGAGATCTTCCACCTTCTGAGAACATCAAAGGTCCATGCAGAAATGATCCCTGGAGAAGATATAGGCAGCTCTGAAGGACCTGAGAGAGGAAAAGTCATCTTTTATGGTAAACAACCTGGTCAAGATGAATGGATGTGTCTGAATCAACCTCTATCTTCTAAATGTAGAGAAGATGGACCAAATCAGGCCTGTGTGGAGAGCTCTTCCCAGGTGCCTATGGTTGATATACCATTCTAACTTGTGAAAGTGTGACAGAAAGAAGGGACAGACTCCATCTCATGAGACCCTTAGAAGTTACTGTTAGGACAAAGAGGTTGCCAAGGCAGTGACCTCATTCTGTTCCTGAAGGAAGTGACCTCACTTCACTTCCTTGGTGATGGAACTCTCTGAACTTGGGATCCAGGAAGAGAGGCACCCAGAGCCAGTCGCAGTCCCAGTCCCTGTGGTCTCACTTGTTTCAATTTACCAAGCACAGAGTCAGTCTTTCTTAGTACCAACAGATGTGAGTATGGCCAAATGCCAGGAAAGCTCTGAAGAAAGACCTTTCTGAGAAAGCAGGTATTGGTTCACCGCTGGCTCCTGACAACTGCACAGAGTTGGCCAAGGAGACCAGATTTGAGATACAACAGGCCATTTTGGGGGAATATAGTATGGCCCACCATTCAGAGGACACTCCACAAAGGAGGTGCCTTTGTGGGTGTAGGTGTGTGTATGGTTTTTTCTCAAGTTCTGAGAAGATGTAAGAAAGGCTGTTTGTTTGAATTGGCGTGGACTGTTTCTAGTAAGTCCTTTGACAAGGCGAGTGCTTCTATGTCTGTGTATCCCACTCTGTCCGTGGTTGTAGACATTAGAAAAGAAAATGCATCAATGGATGTGTCCTGTCTAGGAGAAAGCTTCGCAACATTCATCCTGCCCGATTTATTAATGGACTGCAGCTTTCCTTATTGAAGGGAAACACCTGCTATCTTTCAAAGTTTCTGTTTACATCCTGAATTCTGGACACTCTCCAGAATTGCCTCATTGTTTTGTGTCCAAGATATGTACTACCTCCAAGCTATGTGATATGGCTATGTACTGGATAGCTGAAGGGAAAGGCGAGCATCTCAGAAAACTCAGATATCAGTGTGAACAGGAAAGTCTCAGTGGAGAAACCCTGCTTTGTGCGTTTTGTTTACCTATTGTTCTGTTGCCCTGAATTTCAGGAAGGTTTTTGCCTCAGACCACTCCTTTGTGAATATCAATTCAATCCATTATTTAAAGTGGAACCAGCTATACTATTTATTCACAGTATGGTCTATTCATGCATTATCTGTATATTCATAGACACAGGGTACAGCTTTTTGTACAACCAATACTTATGTATATGTCTTCAAAATATTACTCGCAGAAATGGTGAAAGAAATACTCATGTCACCTAATCTACATATACATTTTATCACAGTAATATTCTGGACACAAAATGTAAAGTTCACACTTATTATTGTACTAAAGCCTAAATGGAAAGTGAACATGGATTACTTCCATGTTCAGGTTGCCTAATGCTCTCAAATATCAATCCTATTGGTGACTACATATTTGTTTCTTCCTAAGATTATATATTCAAAATCAACCCTGTTGCAAATATCTAATCATATCACTCACTTTATACTTTGCCTGATTTTGTAATATCTCTTTTTTTATTGTTACGATGAGCCAAATTAGTACTTTTTTAATTTTTTTTCATCTTTCATACATTTGATTCAAGTGAGTTATGCATTTCCATTTTTACCCCAAATACAGATTGCAGAATCACATCAGTTACACATTCACAATGTTTACATAATGCCATATTAGTGACTGTTGTATTCTGCTGACTTTCCTATCCCCTACTATCCCCCCTCCCCTCCCCTTTCATCTTCCCTCTCTACCTCATCTGTTGTTGTTCCGTTCTCTCCCTTCCCCCCCTTTCCCCTCACAACCTCGTATATGTGATTTCGTATAACGATGAGGGTTCTTTCCGTTTCCATGCAATTTCCCTTCTCTCTCCCTTTCCCTCCCATCACTTGTCTCAGTTTAATGTTAATATTTTCCTCATGCTCTTTCCCTCTGTTCAGTTCTTAATTGCTCTCCTTAAATCAAAGAAGACATTTGGCATTTGTTTTTTAAGGATTGGCTAGCTTCACTTAGCATAATCTGCTCTAATGCCATCCATTTCCCTGCAAATTCCATGAATTTGTCATTTTTTAGTGCTGCATAATACTCCATTGTGTATAGATGCCACATTATTTTTTATCCATTCATCTATTGAAGGGCATCTAGGTTGGTTCCACAGTCTGCCTATTGTGAATTGTGCTGCTATGATCATTGATGTGGCGGTATCCCTATAGCATGCTCTTTTATGGTCCTCAGGGAATAGTCCGAGGAGGGCGATAGCTGGGTCAAATGGTGGTTCCATTCCCAGGTTTCCCAGGAATCTCCATACTGCTTTCCATAATGGCCGCACCATTTTGCAGTCCCACCAGCAATGTACAAGTGTACCCTTTTCCCCACATCCTCGCTAGCACATATTATTGTTTGACATCCTAATGGCTGCCAATCTTACTGGAGTGAGATGGTATCTTAGGATGGTTTTGATTTGCATTTCTCTGACTGCTAGAGAAGGTGAGAATTTTTTCATGTACTTATTAATTGATTGTATGTCTTCTTCTGAGAAGTGTCTGTTCAGGTCCTTGGACCATTTGTTGATTTTGTAATATCTCTATTGATATCTGCTTTCCTACATATTTTCCACTGTTCATCATTGTGACTGACCCTTCAAGTGTGCTGATATTTACTTTCACACTTTAACCCAAACCCTATTGCTAAAGAACTTTTGTTCCAAATCCTATACTCACTCTTCTTTGTTAACCTACCTAATATCTATCTAATCCTACTTACTATCCCTTTTTGACTGGATGTTCTCTTCGAATTTTAATCATAAAAGGAACAAGGTCCTATGCCATTGTATATCGATTTATCTGAGATATCTGTGCACAACGTAAATCAAAGATAAGTATCCCAATGAAGGGCCCATTGCCCCTCTGGGCTTCAAAATTACCTAGACTTTCTTTTTTCATTTATATATTTCACCTCTATATTTTTAAAAATATCGCAGGTTCCCAATACCATTATTCATCCAGCAGAATGATTTCTAACCCAAATCAAACATTTTATTAACCCTAACAATACACTGTTCCCTCAATGTAAATTTAAAGAGGAGCAGGGACCCAGAGTTGGTCTTACAATACAGGAATGTAGGGGATCTTTTACCTGTTGAGAACCACAAGTTCAATGCAGAAATGATCCCTGGAGAATATGTAGTCAGCTATGGAGGACCTGAGAAAGCAAAAGTAATCTTCCATGGCAAAATACCTGGTCAGGATGACGGGATGTGTCTGAATCAGAACCTCTCTTCTCAATGTAGAGGAGATGGACCAAACCAGGCCTGTGTGGAGAGCTATTACCGGGTTCCTATGGTTGATATACCATTCTAACTTGTGAATGTTTCACAGGAAGTAGGGGAAGCCTCCATCTAATGAGACACTTGGAAGCAACTGTTAGGATAAAGTGGTTGCCAAGGCAGTGACCTCATTCAGTTCCTGAAGGAAGTGACCTCACCTTACTCCCTTGGTGATGGAACTCTCTGAACTTAGGATCCTGGAAGCCAGGCACACAGAGCCAGTCCCAGTACTAGTCCCAGTGGGTTCACTTGTTTGGAATTACCAAGGACAGAGTCAGTCTTTCTTTGTACCTACTGATGTTAGAATGGCCAAAAGCCAAGAGAGCTCTGAAGAGGGGCCTTTCCTGAAAAAGCAGATAGTGGCCCACCGCTGGCTCCTGACAACTTCATAGAGATGGCCAAGGAGACCATATCTGAGACAGGACAGGACATTTCGGGGGAACATTGTGTGGCCCACCAGTCAGAGGACACTCCATAGAGTCACAGACCTACTTAGGGTAAGGAGGTGCCTTTGTGGGTGTGGTTGTGAGTTTGTGATTTTGTCTCATGTTGTGAGAATAGGAAAAAAAGGTGGTTTGTTTGGTTTGGAGTGAACTATTTCTCGTAAGTCGTTTGAAAAGGAGAGTGTTTCTATGTCTGTGTATCCCATGGTGTTCGTGGTTGTAGACATTAGAAAAGAGAGTGCATCAATGGATGTGTCCTGTCTAGTAGAAAGCTTCCCATTTCATCCTGCCCAATTTATGAATGGTTTGCGGCTTTACTTAAAGATGGGCATAACCTAATACATTCCTAATTTCCAGGTTTATTCATGAACTCTGTTCACTCTCCAGAATAGGATCATGGTTTTGTGTCCAACATATATACCACCTCCAAGCTCTGTGACATGGCCATGTACTGGATAGCTGAAAGGAATGGCGAGCATCTCAAAAAACTCAGATATCAGTGTGACCAGGAAAATCTCAGTGGAAAAACCCTGCTTTGGGCATTTTGCTTATATATTGTTCTGATGAACTGAATGTCAGGAAGTTCTTGCTCTGGCCACCCCTTTGTGAAGCCTGAAGTAAACAGTTTTCAAATGGAAATGATTGGGCATCACCTGTGGCTCTTTGCTTAATTGCTTTGGAAAGGGATGTGTCTGAATTAGCATCTTGGCCCTGTGTGAGGTTGTGGCTTAGATTCTCAGCACCAGATGGATGTAAAGAAAGATCCCATGTGTGCATCCAAAACCAAAATGGCAAATACACCAGTCATTGTGGATAAAGTCTCGCTTTCCTCTGTGAGGTTCCTGACCTCTATCAAGTGAGAATAGGGATCCTTTGTGTCAATTGAGTTCTTCAAAGCCCTGCAAAGGTGCTTGGGTTTTCTCATGACTCTAATTTACATAAAGAATCTATACCTCTAACTCAGTAGGCCTCAAATTGAAGAAGCGGTGCAGTATTAACGGCATGCCTATTTGATCACTCCGGGTTCACAGGAAGTATGTCCAGGCCACCCTGACTTTAGGCAAATGAGGGGCAAGGGAGCTTATTTTGGACACTGTCTTGGAATGTGCCCCTCATGGAAACCTCCAGCCAGAGGTTATGATGAGTATCTATATGGAAAAAGATGAGGGCCATGTGGGAGTGTTTTGGTTTAATTGTGGTCATTGTGTGGCTGTTAAAGGAGATGCCTGGGTCCACATGGGCTTGAACTCTGGTGTGATTACACTTAGAGAGTGCATTCTGGATCTGATCTCAGAGAACTTGTGCCATGAATTGTGTTGGGATTCTAGGAGGGCACGCATGAGAGTCTCCCTTGGAAACTGAGATCTAGGCCCAGGGTGGCTTTCCACAGAGCACTGGGAATCTCAGCCAGGATACCACATGATTTTTTTTTCTGAAAGACTTGGTAGGCATAGGTGACAGTCAAAACACACATGGACCTCACATTGTAGACCTCAATGGGTCTGATTTCATGTGACTTTTTGGCCACTCCCTGGGAAGCCTTGTCTTTAACAGTTCTACAGAGCATTCATCGAAATGAGGTTTCTCATCATTTAATGGTTCCTGTACAAATTGAAATCCACAGTGCCTCCATCTTCATCCGTGAAAAATGGCTAGATAAATACAATAAAATTATTGAAATTTCCATGACCAGGTGGCACTGGAGAAAATTTGGAAAACCGGTTGCTGATCATGAGTATACCAGACAGTGCCTTGATTGACTAGGTTTCATCAAAATGGTGTATAACAGAGATGCCAGTAAATTGGAGCCTGCTGAGTAGTGGGCCTAGACCAGAGGAGGGGAGGTGTGTGATAAAACATCTGTGGTGGGGCCATGTTGATCTTCCATTGGCTTCCAAATGCCTTGTGACTGACATGGTGCAGCCAGCAGACCCTTATATGTAATGGTATCTTGTTATATAGAGAGGTTTCAGGGCAATGTTGAGAATTATGTTGCTGTGGTCAAGGGGAAAAGCTATGTGGAATAGAAGCATTGTTGGTATATTCTCTTGCAGACCCTGACCCACCACACGTGACAGTACTCCCTCAAGCACTGTGTCCCAGGTGATCTTTTTTTTACTTCATAAGCAAATACAGCAGCAAGAAACACCATGAAAATTGGAGGATGAACAAATGGCTTCACAGTCCACACAGGGAGACACTTAGAACCCAGTGGCCACAGTTTACCTACAAAGATCAAATTCAGGACTGGTGTCTCATGTTAATTGGAAAATAAGAAACTATGTTTTACAGGTCACATAGGTGCAGACCCAGCTTTGATGATCTCAGTACAAAGGAAGCTAAAGCTCCTCATAACAACATATGTTTCAAGTGCCCAACCTCAGAGGAAATTTCTCAAGAAGTCTTTAGGCCAGCAGAGCTCCATGTTTATGGAGTGTTCACCCTGTCCCTTACTTTTGGAAACTCCTGTACCACCTTCAAGGTAGTGAACTTCTTAGCATATTACATTCCAGATAAGTATTCACTGATTTTCTAATTCTTCTCCTCTAATTATGTCTTACTTGGGGCGAAGATAATGTCAAGCCATTGTTCTGGAGGAGTGGGAAGATTTTGTGTGGCACATATTTGCATACACATTGGATACATTTTCCAAATTTCCATTCGAAATACTGAATCCCTGACTCTAACCCCTACCATACTAGACTCTGACTACTAATCGTAATATGATAGAGAATAATAACCAAAACAGAATAGAAATACAAGCAGTTCAGAGGAGGCATGGTGTATAGTTGGAATTGCCTTTTGCATTATATAGGGTAGGAGTTATAAATCTAGTCATTTTTTTTGTTGAAATAGTTCTCCGTGTGTTTTGAAAGTTAACAAATATGTGAATTCCTGTCTCCTTTTCTCTGTAGCCTATTCAGCACATGTAATTTTATATGCACATATAGAATTGTACCTGGTATCACACGTACATTTTTGTGAGGTGACTGACTTGGCAAATACAAATTGTGAGAAGAGATCACTCCTCCTAAATGCTGTTGGAACTGAAAATTCAACCTATGGTTTTTAATGTCTGTGTGTGTGTGTGTGTGTATATATATATATATATATATATATATATATATATATATATACTCTCCAGATTTTTCAAAATATGAAATATTTGTGTCTTATTTTGCACTCCCTAAATTCATTCATATTCATGTATGTGGATTTATAATCCAATTTTTAAAAAATTATTCTCAGAAATATTCATCCACCTGAAATACATATTTTTTCCTAGTACTGAAACAGTTTTCAGTAAATGGTGCATCCAAATCCTAATATTTCGGCATTGCAAGATGGCTGTGAAGACAGTGTATCACACCCAGTGTACCCTGCCACTGCGCAAGTGAATAACGAGTTAGAGCAATGAAAAACTATCTTGTTAGGATCTTACAGGAAAATGGGTGTTTACCGAAACCTAGAAGAATGATTTCCACCACCTAGGTCCGGTAATTGAGTCTCAAACACAAGCCACTTGTGCAACTGGAGATCCATTCTGATTGATCCGCGTGACCTGCCCTGTGTCTACAAATGGTGAGGCACCACCGAGAAGCGACCAGCAAGCAGGGAGAAACGTTGCTGCGGATTCTGTGGAATCCTGCTGGCTGAGCATCCACTGAGCCCCCAGCTGAATTTGGGATTTCAGACGGGGAAGTTAGCAGTACATTTCTATGCCCCAAAGCGGAAACTCCACAAAGGAAACCAACAGCCACCATCTTGGAGAGCTGAAGTAACCACCACCACTCCCTGACAGATTGCAAGAATAAAACAGGTGTGTGTTTCTCAGCTCATCTCACATACAGAGGGGAATTCGCATAAAATATCTCATAGGCTTTTGGGGGAGGGATAATCAGAGCAAGTCTGCATAAAGACTGGGGGAAAACTAGAGGCACCTGACCTTCATCTCCCCTTCCCATCAGCGGCAAAAATGAAACTTGTCTAGCCAGTGCGGGGCGATGGGCAAGCGAAAAAAATTAAAACAATAGAGTTCCAGGGTTCCCAATAGACACCCTCCCCACCCAACAAACGGCAGACCCAGAGAACAGTTTGAGCTGCCGAGAAGCATCACTCAGGAGAAATCTGGTCTAGCAGGACAAATCAGGACTAGCAGGATAAACCAGGGGACTAGAGGCCAAGCCCTCCTGACTGGCTGGCTGGAGAACGCCGGCCCACTGCCAGTGTGACTGGGCAACTGGAGACCACCTTCCTGCTTCCGCCAGCCCACCTGCTGACGCTATGTCTTGACGGCTGGAGAACGCGCGCCTGCCGGCGACCGAACACGCAACTGTGTGGCTAGAGATCACCCACCAGCTGAAGACAGACCACAAGCTGCCCGCGCTACTGGGTGGCTGGAGACTGCCGGCCTGCCAGCGACCGGGAGCTGAAACCAACCAGAGACAATCCAGTCCACCCACCCAATTCGGACACTCCGGCAAGGAGCCTGGGGCCCACCACAGCAGAGAGGTGACATCACTGGAGCTCGGCCGTCAGAATTCCTTAACAGCGGAATCCACTTAAGCAGGCATAGTCTACCAACACAAAGGAGAGAAAACAGAGATATATAAACCCATAACAAATCTATAGAAGAGAGCAGAAACACAGCAATCAAATAGAGCTGGAAAATGACGTGAACATCATGAAAAAACAAGGAAAAACAAGGTGTACAAACAATGAAGGACAACTTAATACTACAGGAGAACCTAGAAGCATCAGAAACAGGGATAGGGAAAAAACTTAAGTCATACCTAACTCAGATGGAAAGGAATAAGAGAGAAGACATGAGGCAGCAAGTCTAAGGATAAAAGTATATTTTGAAAATGAATTAAACAAACAAATTCAAATGGCAAAGAACAAGCTTTACCAGGAGATAGAGATCTTTTAAAAAAATCATACAGTAATTCTAGAAATTCAGGAAACTATAAACCAAATTAAAAACTCAAACAAGAATATTACAAATAGACTAGATCAAGTAGAAGTCAGAACATCAGATAATGAAGACAAAGTTTGTCAACTTGAAAAGAATATAGTCAACACAGAAAACATGCTTAAATCCCATGAGCAACTATTCAAGAGATATGGGATGTCATAAAAAAAACAAAATTGGGAGTCATCGGGATAGAAGAAGGCATAGAAATTCAAACCGAATGAATGAACAACATATTAAATGAAATAATTCTAGAAAACTTCCCAGAGATGAAAGATGGAATGGATTGCCATATCCTGGAAGCCTACAGGACCTCAAACATTCAAAACCATAATAGACAAACTCCAAGACATATAATTATGAAGATAGCCAACATACAGAACAAGGAGAGAATATTAAAAGCTACGAAAGAAAGTAGGCAGATAACATTCAGGGGTAAACCAATAAGGTTAACAATTGATTTTTCATCACAGACATTGAAAGCGAGAAGATCTTTGAACAATGTATTTCAAACACTGAAAAATAATGGATTCCAACCAAGAATACTGTATCCAACAAAATTAAGCTTTAGATTTGACAATGAAATTAAGTCCTTCCTGATAAATAAAAGCTAAAAGAATTCGCAGACAGAACACCAGCACTGCAAAGCATTTTGAGCAAAATACTACAAGAAGAGGAATTGAAAAATAGTGCCCAAAACTAACAGCGGGAGGTATCTCAGTAAAGGGGTAAGAAAAAAACCAAAAAGTAAAAACTACCCAAATTAAAATAAATAAATAAATAAACATGACTGGAAGTACAAATCATATTTCAATTGTAACCTTAAATGTTAAAAATCTAAACTCACCAATCAAGAGACATAGGCTAGTAACCTGGATCAAAAAAATAAATCCAACAATATGCTGCCTTCGAGAGACTCATATGAAAGGTAAAGACATACACAGGCTGAAAGTGAAAGGTTGGGAAAAATCATACCACTCATATGGACCTCGGAAGCAAGCAGGAGTGGCCATACTCATATCATATAAAATCAACTTCAAACCTACGTTAATCAAAAGGGATAAAGTAGGACACTATATATTGTTAAAAGGAACCATCCACCAACAAGACATAACAATTATCAATTGGTATGCACCAAACAATTGAGCTGCAATGCTCATAAAACAAACTCGCCTCAAGTTCAAGAGTCAAATAGACTACAACGCAATAATTATGGGTGACTTCAACACACCGCTCTCGCCATTAGACAGATCCTCTATAAAAAACTGAATAAAGAAACTATAGAATTCAACAGCACAATCAATAACCTTGACGTAACCGACATATATAGAATACATCAACCATCATCAAGTGGATACACTTTATTCTCAGCAGCACATGGATCCTACTCCAAGTTAGACCATATATTATGCCATTGGGCAACTCTTAGTAAATATAAAGGCGTGGAGAAAATACCATGCACCATATCTGATCATAATGGAATAAAACTAGAAATCAATGATAAAAGAAGGAAGGAAAAATCCTACATCACATGGAAAATGAACAATATTCTACTGAATGATCAATGGGTTACAGAAGACATAAAGGAGGAGATAAAAATATTTTTAGAATCAAATGACAATACAGACACATCGTACTGGAATCTATGGGACACAAAGAAGGCAGTTTTAAGAGGGAAATTCATTTCTTGGAGTTCTTTCCTCAAAAAAAGAATAAAACAACAAATAAATAAACTCACAGTACACATCAAAAACCTAGAAAAGGAAGAGCAAAACAACAGCAAATGTAGTAGAAGACAAGAAATAATTAAAATTAGAGCAGAAATCAACGAAATTGAAACAAAAAAAAACATTGAAAAAATTGATAAAACTAAAAGTTGGTTCTTTGAAAAAATAAATAAGATTTACAGGCCCTTAGCCATGCTAAGGATGAGAAGAAGAGAGACAACTGAAATTACTAACATATGGAATGAAAAAGACAATATCACAACAGACAGTACACAAATACAGAAGATAATTAGAAAGTATTTTGAAACCCTATATTCCAATAAAATAGAAGATAGTTAAAATATCGACAAATTTCTTAAGTCATACGATCTGCCCAGATTCAGTCAGGAAGACACACACAATTTAAACAGACCAAAAACAAAGGAAGAAATAGAAGAAGCCATCAAAATACTACCAACCAAAAAAAGCCCTGGACCTGACGGGTATACAGCAGAGTTCAAAAAAACCTTCAAAGAAGAATTAATACCAATACTTTTCAAGCTATATCAAGAAATAGAAAAATAAGGAGCTCTTCCAAATTCATTCTCGGAGTAAAAAATCACCCTGATCCCAAAACCAGACAAAGACACTTCAAAAAAGAAAACTACAACCAATATCTCTAATGAACTTGGATGCAAAAATTCTCAATGAAATCCGTGTGAATTGAATCCAAAAGCATATCAAAATAGTTGTGCACCATGATCAAGTAGGATTCTTCCCTGGAATGCAAGGCTGGTTCAATATACGGAAATCAATAAATGCTATTCACCACATCAATAGACTTAAGGACAAGAACCATATGATCATCTCGATAGATGTAGTAAAAACATTCGACACAGTTCAGCATCCCTTTATGTTCAAAACACTAGAAAAACTAGAAATAACAGGAACTTACCTCAACATTGTAAAAGCTATATATGCTAAACCTCAGGCTAGGATCATCCTAAATGGAGAAAACTGAAGGCATTCCCTCTGAAATCTGGAACAAGACAGGGATGCCCTCTATCACCACTTCTATTCAATTTAGTTCTTGAAATACTAGCCAGAGTAATTAGACAGACAAAAGAAATTAAAGGCATAAAAATAGGAAAAGAAGAACTTGAATTATCGCTATTTGTGGATGACATGGTAATATATTTAACAGACCCAAAAGGGTCTACAAAGAAACTGCTAGAGTTAATAAATGAAGGATATAAAACCAACACGCATTAATCAAAGGCATTCCTGTATATCAGCAACAAAACTTCTGAAATTGAAATGAGGAAAACCACTCCATTCACAATATCCTCAAAGAAAATAAGATACTTGGAAATCAACCTAACAAAAGAGGTGAAAACCACAGAACCCTAAAGAGAGAGATAGAAAAAGATCTTAGAAGATGGAAAAATGTACCCTGTTCATGGATAGGCAGAACTAAATTCATCAAAATGGCGAAATTACCCAAAGTTCTATACAGGTTTAACGCAATGCCAATCAAAATCCCAATGGCATTTCTTGTAGAAATGATAAAGCAATTATGAAATTCATATAGAAAAACAAAAGACACAGAATAGCAAAAGAAATTCTAAGCAGGAAGTGTGAATCGGGAGGTATAGCGATACCAGAGTTCAAACTTTACTACAAAGCAATAGTAACAAAAACAGTGTGGTACTGGTACGAAAACAGGCAGGTGGACAAATGGTATAGAATGGAGGACAGAGAAACCAATCCACAAAATTACAACTTTCTTATATTTGATAAAGTGGCTATAAACATGCAATGGATGAAGGATAGCATCTTCAACAAATGGTGCAGGGAAAATTAGAAATCCATATGCAACAAAATGAAACTGAATCCCGTTCTCTCACCATGCACAAAAGTTAAATCAAAATAGATCAAGGAGCTAGATATCAAATCAGAGACACTGCGTCTCATAGAAGAAAAAGTTGGCTACGATCTATATACTGTGGGGTCAGGCTCCAAATTCTTTAATAAGACATCAATAGCCCAAGAGTTAATAACAAGAAAAAAACAAATGGGACTTACTTAAACTAAAAAGTTTTTTTCTCAAGAAGAGAAACAATAAGAGAGGTAAATAGAGAGCCTACATCCTGGGAACAAATTTTTACCCCTCACACTTCAGATAGAGCCCTAATATGCAGAATATACAAAGAACTCAAAATATTAAACAATAAGATAACAAATAACCCAATCAACAAATGGGCCGAGGACCTAATCAGACACTTCACAGAGGAGGACATACAATCAATCAACAAGTACATGAAAAAATGCTCACCATCTCTAGCAGTCTGAGAAATGCAAATCAAAACCACCTTAAGGTACCATCTTACTCCAGTAAGATGAGCAGCCATTATGAAGTCAAACAACAATAAGTGTTGGCGAGGATGTGGGGAAAAGTGTACACTTGTACACTGCTGGTGGGACTGCAAATTGGTGAGGCCAATTTTGAAAGAAGTATGGATATTCCTGGGAAAGCTGGAAATGGATCCACCATTTGACCCAGCTATCACCCTTCTTGGACTGTTCCCTGAGGATCTTAAAAGAGCGTACTATAGAGATACTGCCACTTCAATGATCATAGCGGCACAATTCACAATAGCTAGACTGTGGAACCAACTTAGATGCCCTTCAATAGATTAATGGATAAAAAAATGTGGCATCTATACACAATGGAGTATTACACAGCACAAAAATGACAAAATCATAGAATTTGCAGGGAAATGGATGGCATTAGAGCATATTATGTTAAGCGAAGCTAACCAGTCCTTAAAAAATAAATGCCAAATGTCTTCTCTGATATAAAGAGAGCAAATAAGAGCAGAACAGGGAGGAAGAGAATGAGGAAAATATTAACATTAAACAAAGACGAATGGGGGGAGAGAAAGGGAGAGAGAAGGGAAAGCTTATGAAAATTGTAGGAGACCCTCAATGTTACACAAAATCGCATATAAAATGTTGTGAGGGGAAGTGGGGGGGAAACAATGGAGAGAATTGAACAATAGCAGATGAGGTAGAGAGGGAAGATGGGAGGGGAGGAGAGGGTGGATAGTAGGGGATAGGAAAGGTAGCAGAATACAACAGTCACTAATATGCCATTATGTAAAAGTGTGAATGTGTAACCGATGTGATTCTACAATTCGTATTTGGGGAAAAAATGGGAGTTCATAACCCAATTGAGTCAAATGTATGAAAGATGATATATCTTGAGCTTTGTAATGTTTTGAACAACCAATAAAAATAAATAAATAAATAAATAAAAGTTTAAAATTTAGTGGGAAGAAATCAGCTAAAAATGGGTTCAGATGTATGCATTTTGCTATGCAGAAACTTTGTTTTGTGTAGTTGTAAATATCACAAATTTATTTTACCAGAAAATGCACATAAATTGAGATGAAAGGATAATTCACCTATCTTCATGAAAAATTCATAGCATTTTCTACACTTTTCATACTTCATTTTTTTCGTGAATATTTTGACATGGACAAGGTCTAGTCTTAGGCTATTCTTCCAGAATACTACCTCATCTGAAAAGTTCGTACAATGTGTTGGATTGTTCTTTTCATCTTTTATTTAATAGTTTCTAGCTGATAATGTGTATTTTTCTTATCTTTTTTGGACATTATCTTTGCATTTTATGTTTTACTGGGGAAGAGACTCATCAAAAGCTCTTTATTATATGTATCAACAATCAAACATTTAGAGCATGCAATTATTCTTAATTTTGCATGAAAATAAATTTGTACCATTTTTCTTATAAAGATGTTGTATTATTAATAATGTCCCTACTGTAATAAGTAACTACTTACAAGAAGAATTAAACAATTGACTTTATATCAATTATGAACATGAAAAGTACTAAAATAAGTATTTGGCAATTAATACACAATTGATAGAAATAGAAATCACAAGAACGCCATTTAAAATGTCAGTGCATATGGTCCTTAAATAATAGGTTGTTCAAATAAAATTTCTCTAATTCATAAGAGTTAATATGCCATATTACAGCTTAATGTGATATAAAACCTTAAATTATCAGTATTGATAAATAAGAATGATACCTTTTTACTTAAATATGTTTATTTGATTTTCACTGTAAGATGTTAATTATGGAAGAATTGAGAATTAAGAAAGACTTGGTCTATATTATTTCTAACAGGAAAATCAAAGTACTTTTAAATATATATGTATATATATATAATATATGTAATGCATATGCATGAATATAGATACATATGTGTAATAAATGTATTGTAATATATCTATCAGGTGATTATAATTTTTAGATTTTCTCAAGAAAAACAATGACTATAAAAAACAGTCTTAAACTTAAATTTCATAGCATACTACTGTTTGTAATGACATGAGAGAAAAATAGATATGGAGGGGAAACGAAAAAGGAAGGGAGAGAAGGGGGAAAATGGGGAAGAAAGTGAGTAAAGAAGAGGGACATGAGTGTATGATGTTAAGATAAAAGTGGAGGGGCTGGGTTTGTGGCTCAGTGGTAACATGCTTTTCTAGCATGTGTAAGGCACATGGTTCTATTCTCAGCACCACATACAAATAAACAAAATGAAGGTCAATCAACAACTGAAAAAATAAAAAATAAAAAAGAAGAAATATTATGAAAATTCCAAGCTTTGATGAATGTTAAATAAAAAAAAATATGTTACATAGCCTTATGTAATTTTAGACTATCCAAAATAGTCACTAAATGTTAGATTATTAGTGCTATAACTAAAAATCCATTGATCTTTCCTCTACATTCTGTGGCATGCTAGTGCTAAAATAAATTGTATTATTAATCCCCCCCCCCAAAATCCTAATATTTCTACAGTAACTGACCCAGTTGAACATCAATGCAAGTAGACATGATGTGCATTTTGAGGTTCATTTTTATTCAACACTGGTACATTACTATTTCTTCAGTTTATGCACATCATAGCATATATGTCTCATCAAAATTTCGCAAATTTATAGGCATTTGTTTCACTTTCAATCACTTCCTGCTTGAGAACACATGTATTCCTCCATGTTTCTTGACTGCTCTTTTCATGAGACTTCTTTCCAAACACATTATTTTCGATTTCCATTATCACATTTGAAGCAAAACTCACAAACCCGTCACAATAAACCATAACACTAATATTACCATTAGATGTGTAACTGGTTGGAATGAATGGTTCTATATCAATATAAGATTTCTTACTTAGTTTCAGATATCAATTCAATCCATTATTTAAAGTGGAACCAGTTATATTATTTATTCACAGTACAGTCTATTCACGAATTATCTCTATATTCATAGACACAGGTACACCTCTTTGTACCCCCAATACTAATTTATACGTCCTCAAAATATAGCTCCCAGAAATGGTGGAAGAAATACTCATGTCACCTGATCTATATATACATTTTATCACAGTAATATTCTGGACACAAAAAGCAAAGGTCACACTTATGATTGTACAAAACCTAAATGGAAAGTGAACATGGATTACTAAAAACATCCATGTCCAGGTTGCCTAATGCTCTCAAATGAAAATCCTATTGGTGACTACATATTTGTTTCTTCCAAAGATTATATATTCAAACTCAACCATGTTGAAAATGTCTAATCCTGTCACTCACTTTATACTTTCCCTGATTTTGTAATGTCTCTATTGATATCTGCTTTCCTACATATTTTCCCCAGTTAATCATTGTGACTTCCTCGTCACATGTGCTGATATTTACATTCACTCTCTTAGCGATACCCTACTTCTAAAGAACTTTTGTTCCAAATCCTACACTCATTCTTCTTCCTAAATTTACCGAATATCTTCCTAATCCTACTGACTATCACTTTTTGACTGGATGTTCTCTTCTACATTCAATCATCCAAGGTGAAAGGTCCTATGCCATTGTATATCGATTTATCTGAAACATCTGTGCAGAATGTAATTCAACGCTAAGTATCCCAATCAAGGGACAAATGACCTTCTGGGCTTCAAATCTTACTTAGATTTCTGTTTTCGTACATATATTTCACCTCTATATTCTTGTAAATATCACAGGTTCCCAATACCATTATTCATGCAGCAGAATGGTTCCTAACCCATATCGAACATGTTAATAACACTAATCATACACTGTTCCCTCAATCTAACTTTGCTGAAGAGCAGCGACAGTGTTGGTCTTACAATGCAAGAATGTATGGGATCTTCCACCTGCTGAGAACATCAAAGGTACGTGCAGAAATGATCTCTGGAGAAGATGTAGGCAGCTATGAAGGACCTGAGAGAGCAAAAGACATCTCCATGGCAAACAACCTGGAAGGATGAAGGAATGTGTCTGAATCAGCCTCACTCTTCTTAATGTAGAGTAGACCAAACCAGGCCTGTGTGGAAAGCTCTTCCCAGGTGCGTATGGTTGATATACCATTCTAACATATGAAATTGTCACAGGAAGTAGGGGCAGCCTCCATCTCATGGAACCCTTGGAAGCAACTGTTAGGACAAAGTGGTAGCCAAGGCAGTGACCTCATTCAGTTCCTGAAAGAAGTGACCACACCTCACTTCCTTGGTGATGAAAGTCTCTGAACTTGGGATCCAGGAAGCCAGGCACCCAGAGCCATTACCAATCCCAGTCCCAGTGGTCTCACTTGTTTGAATTTACCAAAGACAGAGTCAGTCTTTCTTCTTACCTGTTAAGGTCTGTAAACAAGTCAGATTGGCACCTGTTATTTTGCTGGAGAAATGTTAGAGTCTGTAAACAAGTCTGGATGGCGCCTGGCAAAATGCCAGAGGGAGTGGTTTGTGAAGTAACAAAAGCGAGCCATTAAGTGTGAAGATTCCTTATTGGTTGACTGCTGTATCTATTTTATGCTAATGAGATAGGCTGTGTAAAATGTATAAATATCGCTCAGATCTTACAATAAACGGCTCTCATTCCTGCTGCATCAACATACACAAGTTATTCGTCACCCCCCAGGTTATTCTGCTGCAGCGGGACTGCGGCAGATGGTGGCCCGTTACGGGGAGCCCTGGGACACTCACGGGTAAGGGTCGAATAAAGCTTTCTGTCCATAGATAGGACGGGAGCAATCTGCTCGTCCCTAGGCAGATAGGGCGATAGGAAAAATGACCATTTCGAGAAAATGGAGAAGATTGATGCAGTATGTTTGTATCTTGTTTTGTCTTGAAATGTTGTATTGTCTTTGTGATGAAAATATGGAAGGGGTGAGAAGTAAATTGATAAGAGAAAAAGGCACCCCAGTGGAACCAAGAATAGTTAGGGCATGTGTTGATAAAAGCCCAGAAACTCTAGTCAGAAAGAAAAAGAAAGTTCAGAAGAAGAAGGATTATCAGGAAAAAAGTTGCAGCAAAAGGCTATTACTGAATACTTTTTGATACTGGAGGGTGCGTGAAATGACAAGGCGGCTGCCACCTGCCCAAGCCGATCATGGCGCAGTAAGAATTTTCCAAGAGGCAGTTGAGGGCTCTTCCCCGCCCCCCTGCCCGGGGGAGCGGATCACCACTGTGAGCCCAAATCTAGACCTGACCTGGAGGCACAGTCTCGCAGGCTTTTGATCCCTGTGCCCGGAAGAAGTTTGAGCCTAGGACTCTCCCTGGGGCCATCTGGGGCTGCCCAGGATGCTACAGCTGGCAGAAGATGCCACTGGCATCCCTGAAGTTTGATCATTTCCAAGGCCAGTAACTACAATGGGTCTCCCACACCTGCAGGCTGATGAGTAATGAGTACTATTAAGGCTTATTTCAAATGTAAAAAACCTTGAGATAATGTACTAAAATTGTTCAGAAGGTTGTTTTCTTTATGCTAATGGTACAGGATTTCTAATGCTACAGGATTTTCTTTAGCCATCCGGAGTTCCTGCCTTCGTCCAAGTGCCGGTGAAAACAAAGGTGGAAGAATTTACAATGTTGCTGAGAACTGGAGGAAACTTCGGCTGAGAACCCGAGGAGACTTCGGAGCTATCGCTGTTTCTGCTACTACAACTTAAGCTAGCTGCCTGGAGAACTTACCTGGACTGTGATTTACCTGAACTCTGAGTTAATCTATTGAGACACTGCTTTATCTGGACTGAGACAACAGACTGTAATCTACAACAACTTGTAACTCGGTACCTTTGCTAACGGTGTCATTGCTGGTATAAGTTTTCCAAGGGCTTCTTGCATGGAGCCATCAATTGGATTGGTATTGTAACATTTTGTATCCTCCCTTTCTGTTTCTAGCAGGTTATTTATGGTGTTTCTGTAAAAAACACTATGGTCCTTATTTAAATTAAACAAAAGGGGGAAATGTTAACGTCTGTAAACAAGTCAGATTGGCACCTGTTATTTTGCCAGAGAAATGTTAGAGCCTGTAAAGAAGTCTGGATGGCGCCTGGCAAAATGCCAGAGGGAGTGGTTTGTGAAGTAACAAAAGCGAGCCATTAAGTGTGGAGATTCCTTATTGTTTGACTGCTGTATCTATTTCATGCTAATTAGATAGGCTGTGTAAAATGTATGAATACCGCTCTTATTCAACAATAAACGGCTTCCAGTCCTGCTGCATCAGTCTACACAAGTTGTTCGTCACCCCCCCGGTTATTTTGCCCAGCCAGCCGGGCTACGGCTCTTACCTACTGATGTGAGGATGGCCAAATGCCAGGGAAGCTCTGAAGATGGTTCTTTCCTGATAAAGCAGGTACTGGCTCACTGCTGACTCCTGACTACTTCAAGAGTTGGCAAAGGAAAGCAGATTTGAGACAGAACAAGCAATTTTGGGGAACATAGTATGGCCCACCAGTCAGAGGACACTCTGGATAGTCACAGACCAACTTGGAGGAAAGAGTTGCCTTTGTGGGTGTGGTTGTGGGTTTGTGTATCCCACTGTGTCTGTGGTTATAGACATTAGAAAAGAGAATGCATCAATGGATGTGTTCTGTCTAGTAGAAAGCTTCTCAGCATTCATCCTGCCAAATTTATGAATGGACTACGACTTTCCTTATGAATGGGCAATACCTGCTATCTTCCTAAGTTCCTGTTTTCTTCCTGAATTCTGGCCACTCTCAAGAATAGGCTCATGGTTTTGTGTAAAAGATATGTACCACCTCCAAACTCTGTAACATGGCCTTGTACTGGATAGATGAAGGGAATGGAGAGGAACTCAGAAAACTCAGATATCAGTGTGACCAGTAAAGTGTCAGTGGAGAAACACTGATTTGGGCCTTTTGTTTACCTATTGTTCCGTTGCCCTGAATGTCTGGAAGGTCTTTGCCTCAGTCCACCCCTTTGTGAAACCTGAAGAAAACAGTTTTCTAATGGAAAATAATGAGCATCACCTGTGGCTCTTTGCTTAATTGCCATGGAAAGGGATGTGTCTGAATCAGCCTCTTGGCCCTGTGTGAGGCTGTGACTTAGATTCTCACCACCTGATGAATCTAAGGAAAGATCTCATGTGTGCATCCAAAACCAAAATGGAAAAAGAGCAGTCTTGTGGATGAAGTCTCTCGCCTTCCTCTGTAAGGTTCCTGATTTCCATCAAGTGAGAATAGGTATCCTTTGGTTCAAAAAGTTTTTCAAAGCCCTGCAGAGGCAAGCCCATAGGTGCTTGGATTTTCTCATGACTCCAATTCACATAAAGAATCTAAACCCCATAGACATTAGGCTCAAATTGGAGAAGCAGAGCAGTATTAATGGCAGGCCTATTTGATCACTCCTTGTTCACAGATAGGTTGTCAAGCCACCCTGACTTTAGACAAATGAGGGTAGAGAGCATATTTTGGATACTGTCTTCAGCTGTGCCCCTCATGGAAACTTCCAGCCAGAGGTAATGATGAGTGTCTATGTGGAAGTAGTTGAGAGCCATCTGGGAGTATTTTGGTTTTAATTGTGGTCATTTGTTTGGCTGATGGAAGAGATGACTGGGTCCACCTTGGCTTGAACTCTGGTGTGAGTCTTCCTAGAGACTGAGTTTGGAAATTACTGCAGAGATGTATTGCCATGAATTGTGTTGGGATTTTTGGAGGCCACACATGGTAGTGGCCTTTGGAAACTGAGATCTAGGTCCAGGGGGCTTCCCACAGAGCACTGGGAATCTGAGCCAGAATATCACATGATTTTATTCTTTAAGACTTGACAGCCATAGTTGAGAGTAAAAACACACATGGACCTCACATTGTAGACCTCAATGGGCCTGGCTTCATTTGATCTTTTGGCCACTCTTTGGGAAGTCTTGCCTGTGAGAGTTCTCCAGATGTTTCATTGAAATGGGCTTTCTCACCATTTGATGTTTCCAGAATGAATTAAATCCCACAGTGCCTCCAACCTCATCCTTGAAAAATGGCTAGATAAACATCATAAAAATTTGAAATTCCCATCACCAGGTGTCACTGGATACACTTTGGATTTCCTGTTGCTGATCATGAGTGTACCAGACAGTGCCTTGATTGACTGGGTTTCATGAAAATGGTGTAGAACAGTGATGCAAATAAGTTAAAGTCTGTTGAGTAGTGGGCCTAGAGGAGTGTTTTGCAGGTCTGTGATAAAACTTCTGTGTTGGGATTATGTGGATCTGCCAAAAGGCTTGTAACTGACATGGTGCAGCCAGCAGACCCTTGTATGTAAAGGCATCTTGTTGAATGGAGAGGTTTCAGGTCAATGTTCAGAATCAGGTTGCTATGGTCAAGGGGGCAAGCTATGTGGGATAGAAGCCTGGTTGGTGCATTCTCCTGCAGACCCTGACGCACAACACGTGACAGATCTCCCTCCAGCACTGTGACCCAGTTGAATTTCTTGTATTTCCTGAAGCCAATATCAAACTCCCAGTGCAGCAGCAAGAACACCATGAAAAGTGGAGGATTACCAAATGGCTTCACAGTCCACACGGGGCCACACTTAGCCTTCAGTGGCAAGAGTTTACTTACAAAGAGAGAATTCAACCTTGCTGCCTCACTTTCTTTGGAAAATAAGAAACCATGTTCTGCAGGTCACATAGATGGAGACCCAGCTTTGGTGGTCTCACTAGAAAGGAAGCCATAGGTCCTGACAACAACATATACTTCAAGTGGCCAACCTCAGAGGCAGGTTCTCCAGAAGTCTTTAGGCTGGCACATCTCCATATTTGTGCAATATTTACCCTGTCGCTTACTTTTGGAAACTCCTCTACCACCTCCAAGATTGTGAACTCGCAATCATGTTCCATTCCTGATATGTATTCACAGATTTTCTAACTCTTCTTCTTTTATTTTCTCTTACTTGGGGCAAAGATAGTGTCAAGGTATTGTTGTGAATGAGAGTAGGAAGATTTTGTGTAGCACATATTTGCATACACAAATATGTTCTACACCATTTTCATGAAACTCAGTAAATCAAGGCACTGTCTGGTATACTCATAATGAGCAACAGGACATCCAGTGTTTCTCCAGTGCCACCTGGTCATAGGAATTTCAAAAATTTCATGGTATTTATCTAGCCATTTTTCAAGCATGAAGTTGGAGGCACTGTGGGTTTCAGTTCATTCAGCAAACATTAAATGGTGAGGAAGCTCATTTCAATGAAATCTCTGGAGAACTCTCACAGGCACGGCTTCCCAAAGAGTGGACAAAAGGTCACATTAGGCCAGGCCCATTGAGGTCTACAATGTGAGGTCCATGTGTGTTTTGACTCTCAACTATGGCTGCCATTTCTTTAAGAATAAAATCATGTGATATCCTTGCTGAGATTCCCAGGCCTCTGTTGAAATCCACCCGGGGCCTAGGTCTCAGTTTCCAAGAGCAACTTTCATGCGTGGCCTCTTAAAATCCTAACAAAATTCATGGCAATGCTTCTCTGAGTTCAGTTCCAAAACCCAGTCTCTAAGGGGAATCACACCAGAGTTCAAGCCCACGTGGACCCAGTCATTTTTTCCAATGCAACACAAATGACCAAAATTAAAACCAAAACACTCCCACATGGCCTTCATCTTATTCCATATAGTCAATCATCTTAACCTCTGGCTGGAGGTTTCCATGAGGGGCGCAGCCCAAGACAGTGTCCAAAATCAGCTCGTTTGCCCCTCATTTGCCTAAAGTCAGGGTAGCCTGGACACCGTTTCTGTGAACCAGGAGTGAACAAATAAGCCTGCCGTTAATACTTCTTTGTTTCTCCAATTTGAGGCCTACTGATTTTAGGTATCGATTCTTTAGGTGATTTAGAGTCATGCGAAAACACAAGCACCTCTGCAGGGCTTTGAAGAACTCATTTGACCCAAAGAATCCCTATTGTCATTTGATGGAGTGCAGGAACCTAACAGAGGAAGGCAAGAGACTTCATCCACAATGAATGATATTTTTTGCCATTTTGGTTTTGGAAGCTCACATGGGATCATTCTTAAGATCCATCAGGTGCTGAGAATCTAAGTCACAGCCACACACAGGTCCAAGAGGCTGATAAAGAGCCACAGGTGAGGCCCATTCATTTCCATTTGAAAACTGTTTTCTTCAGGCTTCACAAAGGGGTGGCCTGAGGCAAAGACCTTCCTGACATTCAGTGAAACACAACAATAAGTAAGCAAAAGGCCCAAAGCAGGGTTTCTGCACTGAGACTTTCCTGGTCTCACTGATATCTGAGTTTTCTGAGATGCTCGCCATTCTCTTCAGCTATCCAGTACATGGCCATGTCACAGAGCTTGGAGGTGGTACATATTTTGGACACAAATCCATGAGCATATTCTGGAGAGTGGCCAGAATTCAGGAAGAAAACAACAACTTAGAAAGATAGCAGGTGTTGCACATCGAGAAGACAAGCTGCAGTCCATTCATATATTCGGCAGGATGAATTATGGGAAGATTTATACTAGACAGGACACATCCATTAATGCATTCTCTTTTCTAATGTCTACAACAACGGACACAGTGGGATACACAGAAAGAGAAACACTCGCCATGTCAAATGACTTACTAGAAACTGTGTACTCCAAACCAAACAAACCGCCTTTCCTATCTATTCTCAGAACATGAGACAAAACAACAAACCCACACCCACTCCCACAAAGGCACCTCCTTCCCCCAAGTAGGTCTGTGACTATCCGGAGTGTCCTCTGACTGGTGGGCCATACTATGTTCCCCCGAAATGGCCTGTCTTCTCTCAGATCTTGTTTCCTGGACCAACTCTGTGAAGATGTCAGGAAAAAGTGGTTAGCCACTACCTGTTTTCTCAGGAAAGGTCCATCTTCAGAGCTCTCCTGGCATTTGGCCATCCTCACATCATTAGGTACCAAGAAAACTGACTCTGTCCTTGGTAAATCCAAACAAGTGAGCCCACTGGGACTGGGACTGGGACTGCCTCTGGGTGCCTGGCTTCTTGGATACCAAGTTCAGAGAGTTCCATCACCAAGGAAATGAGGTATGTCACATTCTTTCGAACTGAATGAGGTCACTGCCTTGGCAACCACTTTGTCCTAACAGTTGCTTCCAAGGGTAACATAAGATGGAGGTTGCCCCTACTTCCTGTGACACTTTCATAAGGTAGAATGTATATCACCATTGGCACCCGGGAACAGCTCTCCACTCAGACCTGGTTTGGTCCATCTTCTGTACAATAAGAAGAGAGAGAGGCAGATTCAGACACATCCCTTCATCCTGACCAGGTTGTTTGCCATGGAAGATGACTTTTGCTCTCTCAGGTGCTTCATACCTGCCTACAACTTCTCCAGGTATCATTTGTGCATGGACATTTGAGGTTCTCATCTGGTGGAAGGTCCCCAACTTTCCTGTATTGTAAGAACCACTCTGTCCCTGCTCTTCTGTAAAATGATTGAGGGAACAGTGTGTACTTGGGGTTAAAAACAGGTTTGATTTGGATTATGAGTGATTCTGTGTGATGATTAATGGTATTGGGAACCTGCAATATTTACTAGAATATAGAGGTGAAATATAAGTAGGAAAACAGAAATCTAGGTATGATTTGAAGACCAGAAGGGTTTTGCCCTTGATTGGGATACTTAGCTTTGAATGATGTTCTGCAAAGATGCCTCAGATAATTCGATATACAATGGCATAGGACCTTGTACATTGGATGATTGAATTTAGAAGAGAACATCCAGTCAAAAAGGGATATTCAGTAGGATTAGGAAGATAGTCGGTAGGTTTAGGAAGAAGAGTGAGTATAGGATTTGGACCAAAAGTTCTTTAGCAATAGACTTTCGGTTGTTGAGTGAATGTAAATGTCAGCACATATGAAGAGTCAGTCACTATGTTGAACTGGGGAAAATATGTAGAAAAGCAGATATCAATAGAAACATTATGAAATCAGGCAAAGAATAAAGTGAGTGAATAGAATTAGACATTTTCAACAGGGTTGAGTTTGAATATATAAATTAGGAAAAAAACAAATATGTAGTCACCAATAGGATTGACAATTGACAGCATTAGGCAACCTGGACATGGATGTTTTTAGAAATCCATGTTCACTTTCCATTTAGGCTTTGGTACAATCATAAGTGTGACCTTTCCATTTTTTGTCCAGAATATTACTGTGATAATGAGGTGACATGAGTATTTCTTTCACCATTTCTGGGAGCAATATATTGAAGATGTAAAATGAGAATCGGGGGTACAAAGAGGTGTACCCTGTTTCTAGGAACATAGAGAAAAAACATGAATAGACCATACTGTGAATAAATAATATAACTTTTTTGAACTTTAAATAATGAATTGAACTGATATCTGAAAAATTAAAGGAAATCGTATATTGATATACAATCATTCATTCCAACCAGGTATATATGTAATGGAAATATTTGTGTTTAGGTTTATCATGAAGAGTGTGTGAGTTTTGCTTCAAAATAATTATGGAAATTCAAAATAATGTGTTTAGAAAGAAGTCTCATGAAAAGACCAGTCAAGAAAGCCTGACAATACATGTGTTCTGAAGCAAGAAGTGGTGAAAGTTGAAACAAATGCTTATTAATTTGTGAACTTGTGGATGAAATGTATATCCTGTGATGTGCAAAAACTGAAGAAACAATAATGTACCAGTGTCGAATACAAATGAATGACAAATTACATATCATGTCCCATAGGAGTCTACTTGCATTGATGTTAGACTGGGTCCGTTACTGTAGAATAATTAGGATTTGTATGCACCATTCACTGAAGTTAGTTTTCAGTACTAGGAAACAAATATGTATTTCAGGTGGATGAATATTTCTGATTATAATCTTGTGAAAAGTGGATTATAAATCCACATACATGAACATGAATGAATTTAGAGAGTGTATATTAGACACATATATTTCATATTTTGAAAAATTTGGAGAGTATATCTATATCTATATCTATATCTATATACACACACACACACACACACACACACACACACACACACAACTCACAGACATTAAAAAGTACCAATATAAATGCCAATCGAAATTCATCAGTTAATATGTATCATCCACAAATGCAAAAATATTTATTTTACTGAACATGAGTTAATGTATAATGTTGTTCTACTAGGACGCTTTCCTATAAGTTGAATTTTCATTTCCAACAGCATTTAGGAGGAGTGAACTCTTCTCACAATTTGTATCTGCCAAGACAGCCACCTAACAATAATATACCTGTGATACCTGGTAGGATTCTATATATGCATATAAATATACATGTGTGAATAGACTACAGAAAAAGGAAACAAGAATTCACATATTTGTTAAGTTTAAAACACATGGAGAATATTTCAAATAAATTTGACTAGATTTATAACTCCTACCTTATATAATGCAAATGTCAAGTCCAACTATACAACATGTCTCCTCTGAAGTACTTGTATTTCTAATGTGTTGGGTTAATTTTCTCCATTATATTAGGATGAATAGTCTGAGTCTACTAGGTATGGGTTAGTGTCAGCGATTCAGTATTTCGAATGGAAAATTGGAAAATGAATCCAATGTGTATGTAAATATATGCTGCACAAATATCCTCCCGCTCTCATCCAGAACAATGCCTTGACATTACCTTCACCCCAAGTAAGACACAATTAGAGGAGAAGAGTTACAAAATCAGTAAATACATATCTGGAATGGAAAATGCTCAGGAGTTCACAACCTTGGAGGTGGTAGAGGAGTTTCCAACACTAATGGACAGGGTAAACACTCCACAAACATGGAGCTCTGCTGGCCTAAAAACTTATTGAGAAACTGCCTCTGAGCTTCCACACTTGAAATATATGTTGTTTTCAGGAGATTTGGCTTCCTCTGTAGTGAGACCATCAAAGCTGGGTTTGCATCTATGTGACCTGGAGGACATGGTTTCTTATTTTCCAATGAACAAGATGAAGCAGTGCTGAATCCTCTCTTTGTAGGTAAACTGAGGCCACTGGGGACTAAGTGTCTCCCGTGTGGACTGTGAAGCCATTTGGTCCTCTTCCACTTTTTGTGGTGTTTTTGGTGCTGCACTGTGAGTTTGGTATTTGTTTCACGAAATACTAGGAGCTAAACTGGGACACAGTGCTGGAGGGAGTTCTGTCACGTGTGGTGGCTCAGGGTCTGCAAGAGAATGCACCAACTAGGCTCCTATCTCTCACAGCTTGCCCCATTGCCCCCTTGTCCATAACAACCTGATTCTTAATTTTCCTCTGAAAACTCTCCATATAACAAGATGCCTTTACATATAAGGGTCTGTTGGCTGCACCATGTCTGTTACAAGCCATTTGGAATGCAATGGTAGATCCACATGGCCCTACCATGGATGTTTTATCAAACACCTCCCCACCACTGCTCTAGACCCACTACTCAGCAGGCTCCAAATTTCTGGCATCTCTGTTCTACACCATTTTCATGAAACTCAGTAAATCAAGGCACTGTCTAATATACTCATGATCAGCAACAGGACATCCAATGTTTCTCCAGTGCCACCTGGTCATAGGAATTTCAAAAATTTCATGGTATTTATCTAGCCATTTTTCAAGCATGAAGTTGGAGGCACTGTGGGTTTCAGTTCATTCAGCAAACATTAAATGGTGAGGAAGCTCATTTCAATGAAATCTCTGGAGAACTCTCACAGGCATGGCTTCCCAAAGAGTGGACAAAATGTCACATTAGGCCAGGCCCATTGAGGTCTACAATGTGAGGTCCACGTGTGTTTTGACTCTCAACTATGGCTGCCATTTCTTTAAGAATAAAATCATGTGATATCCTTGCTGAGATTCCCAGGCCTCTGTGGAAATCCACCCGGGGCCTAGGTCTCAGTTTCTAAGAGCGACTTTCATGCATGGCCTCTTAAAATCCCAACAAAATTCATGGCAATGCTTCTCTGAGTTCAGTTCCAAAACCCAGTCTCTAAGGGGAATCACACCAGAGTTCAAGCCCACGTGGACCCAGTCATTTTTTCCAATGCCACACAAATAACCAAAATTAAAACCAAAACACTCCCACATGGCCCTCATCTTATTTCATATAGTCAATCATCTTAACCTCTGGCTGGAGGTTTCCATGAGGGGCGCAGCCCAAGACAGTGTCCAAAATCAGCTCGTTTGCCCCTCATTTGCCTAAAGTCAGGGTAGCCTGGACACCGTTTCTGTGAACCAGGAGTGAACAAATAAGCCTGCCTTTAATACTTCTTTGTTTCTCCAATTTGAGGCCTACTGATTTTAGGTATCGATTCTTTAGGTGATTTAGAGTCATGCGAAAACACAAGCACCTCTGCAGGGCTTTGAAGAACTCATTTGACCCAAAGAATCCCTATTGTCATTTAATGGAGTGCAGGAACCTAACAGAGGAAGGCAAAAGACTTCATCCACAATGAATGAAATTTTTTGCCATTTTGGTTTTGGAAGCTCACATGGGATCATTCTTAAGATCCATCAGGTGCTGAGAATCTAAGTCACAGCCACACACAGGCCCAAGAGGCTGATAAAGACACATCCCTTTCCAAAGCAATTAAGCAAAGAGCCACAGGTGAGGCCCATTCATTTCCATTTGAAAACTGTTTTCTTCAGGCTTCACAAAGGGGTGGCCTGAGGCAAAGACCTTCCTGACATTCAGTGCAACACAACAATAAGTAAGCAAATGTCCAAAGCAGGGTTTCTGCACTGAGACTTTACTGGTCACACTGATATCTGAGTTTTCTGAGATGCTCGCCATTCTCTTCAGCTATCCAGTACATGGCCATGTCACAGAGCTTGGAGGTGGTACATATTTTGGACACAAATCCATGAGCCTATTCTGGAGAGTGGCCAGAATTCAGGAAGAAAACAACAACTTAGAAAGATAGCAGGTGTTGCACATCGATAAGACAAGCTGCAGTCCATTCATATATTGGGCAGGATGAATTATGGGATGATTTATACTAGACAGGACACATCCATTAATGCATTCTCTTTTCTAATGTCTACAACAACGGACACAGTGGGATACACAGAAACAGAAACACTCGCCGTGTCAAATGACTTACTAGAAACTGTCCACTCCAAACCAAACAAACCGCCTTTCCTATCTATTCTCAGAACATGAGACAAAACAACAAACCCACACCCACTCCCACTAAGGCACCTCCTTCCCCCAAGTAGGTCTGTGACTATCCGGAGTGTCCTCTGACTGGTGGGCCATACTATGTTCCCCCGAAATGGCCTGTCTTCTCTCAGATCTTGTTTCCTTGACCAACTCTGTGAAGATATCAGGAAAAAGTGGTTAGCCACTACCTGTTTTCTCAGGAAACGTCCATCTTCAGAGCTCTCCTGGCATTTGGCCATCCTCACATCATTAGGTACCAAGAAAACTGACTCTGTCCTTGGTAAATCCAAACAAGTGAGCCCACTGGGACTGGGACTGGGACTGCCTCTGGGTGCCTGGCTTCTTGGATACCAAGTTCAGAGAGTTCCATCACCAAGGAAATGAGGTATGTCACATTCTTTGGAACTGAATGAGGTCACTGCCTTGGCAACCACTGTGTCCTAACAGTTGCTTCCAAGGGTAACATAAGATGGAGGTTGCCCCTACTTCCTGTGACACTTTCATAAGGTAGAATGTATATCACCATTGGCACCCGGGAACAGCTCTCCACTCAGCCCTGGTTTGGTCCATCTTCTGTACAATAAGAAGAGAGAGAGGCAGATTCAGACACATCCCTTCATCCTGACCAGGTTGTTTGCCATGGAAGATGACTTTTGCTCTCTCAGGTGCTTCATACCTGCCTACAACTTCTCCAGGTATCATTTGTGCATGGACATTTGAGGTTCTCATCAGGTGGAAGGTCCCCAACTTTCCTGTATTGTAAGAACCACTCTGTCCCTGCTCTTCTGTAAAATGATTGAGGGAACAGTGTATACTTGGGGTTAAAAACAGGTTTGATTTGGATTACGAGTGATTCTGTGTGATGAATAATGGTATTGCGAACCTGCAATATTTACAAGAATATAGAGGTGAAATATAAGTAGGAAAACAGAAATCTAGGTATGATTTGAAGCCCAGAAGGGTTTTGCCCTTGATTGGGATACTTAGCTTTGAATGATGTTCTGCAAAGATGCCTCAGATAATTCGATATACAATGGCATAGGACCTTGTACATTGGATGATTGAATTTAGAAGAGAACATCCAGTCCAAAAGGGATATTCCGTAGGATTAGGAAGATAGTCGGTAGGTTTAGGAAGAAGAGTGAGTATCGGATTTGGACCAAAAGTTCTTTAGCAATAGACTTTCGGTTGTTGAGTGAATGTAAATGTCAGCACATATGAAGAGTCAGTCACTATGTTGAACTGGGGAAAATATGTACAAAAGCAGATATCAATAGAAACATTACGAAATCAGGCAAAGTATAAAGTGAGTGATAGAATTAGACATTTTCAACAGGGTTCAGTTTGAATATATAAATTAGGAAAAAAACAAATATGTAGTCACCAATAGGATTGACAATTGACAGCATTAGGCAACCTGGACATGGATGTTTTTAGAAATCCATGTTCACTTTCCATTTAGGCTTTGGTACAATCATAAGTGTGACCTTTCCATTTTTTGTCCAGAATATTACTGTGATAATGAGGTGACATGAGTATTTCTTTCACCATTTCTGGGAGCAATATATTGAAGATGTAAAATGAGAATCGGGGGTACAAAGAGGTGTACCCTGTTTCAAGGAATATAGAGAAAAAGCATGAATAGACCATACTGTGAATAAATAATATAACTTTTTTGAACTTTAAATAATGAATTGAACTGATATCTGAAAAATTAAAGGAAATCGTATATTGATATACAATCATTCATTCCAACCAGGTATATATGTAATGGAAATATTTGTGTTTAGGTTTATCATGAAGAGTGTGTGAGTTTTGCTTCAAAATGATTATGGAAATTCAAAATAATGTGCTTGGAAAGAAGTCTCATGAAAAGACCAGTCAAGAAACCTTGACAATACATGTGTTCTGAAGCAAGAAGTGGTGACAGTTGAAACAAATGCTTATTAATTTGTGAACTTGTGGATGAAATGTATATCCTGTGATGTGCAAAAACTGAAGAAACAATAATGTACCAGTGTCGAATACAAATGAATGACAAATTACATATCATGTCCCATAGGAGTCTACTTGCATTGATGTTAGACTGGGTCCGTTACTGTAGAATAATTAGGATTTGTATGCACCATTCACTGAAGTTAGTTTTCAGTACTAGGAAACAAATATGTATTTCAGGTGGATGAATATTTCTGATTATAATCTTGTGAAAAGTGGATTATAAATCCACATACATGAACATGAATGAATTTAGAGAGTGTATATTAGACACATATATTTCATATTTTGAAAAATTTGGAGAGTATATCTATATCTATATCTATATCTATATACACACACACACACACACACACACACACACACACACACACACAACTCACAGACATTAAAAAGTACCAATATAAATGCCAATCGAAATTCATCAGTTAATATGTATCATCCACAAATGCAAAAATATTTATTTTACTGAACATGAGTTAATGTATAATGTTGTTCTACTAGGGACGCTTTCCTATAAGTTGAATTTTCATTTCCAACAGCATTTAGGAGGAGTGAACTCTTCTCACAATTTGTATCTGCCAAGACAGCCACCTAACAATAATATACCTGTGATACCTGGTAGGATTCTATATATGCATATAAATATACATGTGTGAATAGACTACAGAAAAAGGAAACAAGAATTCACATATTTGTTAAGTTTAAAACACATGGAGAATATTTCAAATAAATTTGACTAGATTTATAACTCCTACCTTATATAATGCAAATGTCAAGTCCAACTATACAACATGTCTCCTCTGAAGTACTTGTATTTCTAATGTGTTGGGTTAATTTTCTCCATTATATTAGGATGAATAGTCTGAGTCTACTAGGTATGGGTTAGTGTCAGCGATTCAGTATTTCGAATGGAAAATTGGAAAATGAATCCAATGTGTATGTAAATATATGCTGCACAAATATCCTCCCGCTCTCATCCAGAACAATGCCTTGACATTACCTTCACCCCAAGTAAGACACAATTAGAGGAGAAGAGTTACAAAATCAGTAAATACATATCTGGAATGGAAAATGCTCAGGAGTTCACAACCTTGGAGGTGGTAGAGGAGTTTCCAACACTAATGGACAGGGTAAACACTCCACAAACATGGAGCTCTGCTGGCCTAAAAACTTATTGAGAAACTGCCTCTGAGCTTCCACACTTGAAATATATGTTGTTTTCAGGAGATTTGGCTTCCTCTGTAGTGAGACCATCAAAGCTGGGTTTGCATCTATGTGACCTGGAGGACATGGTTTCTTATTTTCCAATGAACAAGATGAAGCAGTGCTGAATCCTCTCTTTGTAGGTAAACTGAGGCCACTGGGGACTAAGTGTCTCCCGTGTGGACTGTGAAGCCATTTGGTCCTCTTCCACTTTTTGTGGTGTTTTTGGTGCTGCACTGTGAGTTTGGTATTTGTTTCACGAAATACTAGGAGCTAAACTGGGACACAGTGCTGGAGGGAGTTCTGTCACGTGTGGTGGCTCAGGGTCTGCAAGAGAATGCACCAACTAGGCTCCTATCTCTCACAGCTTGCCCCATTGCCCCCTTGTCCATAACAACCTGATTCTTAATTTCCTCTGAAAACTCTCCATATAACAAGATGCCTTTACATATAAGGGTCTGTTGGCTGCACCATGTCTGTTACAAGCCATTTGGAATGCAATGGTAGATCCACATGGCCCTACCATGGATGTTTTATCAAACACCTCCCCACCACTGCTCTAGACCCACTACTCAGCAGGCTCCAAATTTCTGGCATCTCTGTTCTACACCATTTTCATGAAACTCAGTAAATCAAGGCACTGTCTAATATACTCATGATCAGCAACAGGACATCCAATGTTTCTCCAGTGCCACCTGGTCATAGGAATTTCAAAAATTTCATGGTATTTATCTAGCCATTTTTCAAGCATGAAGTTGGAGGCACTGTGGGTTTCAGTTCATTCAGCAAACATTAAATGGTGAGGAAGCTCATTTCAATGAAATCTCTGGAGAACTCTCACAGGCATGGCTTCCCAAAGAGTGGACAAAATGTCACATTAGGCCAGGCCCATTGAGGTCTACAATGTGAGGTCCATGTGTGTTTTGACTCTCAACTATGGCTGCCATTTCTTTAAGAATAAAATCATGTGATATCCTTGCTGAGATTCCCAGGCCTCTGTGGAAATCCACCCGGGGCCTAGGTCTCAGTTTCTAAGAGCGACTTTCATGCATGGCCTCTTAAAATCCCAACAAAATTCATGGCAATGCTTCTCTGAGTTCAGTTCCAAAACCCAGTCTCTAAGGGGAATCACACCAGAGTTCAAGCCCACGTGGACCCAGTCATTTTTTCCAATGCCACACAAATAACCAAAATTAAAACCAAAACACTCCCACATGGCCCTCATCTTATTTCATATAGTCAATCATCTTAACCTCTGGCTGGAGGTTTCCATGAGGGGCGCAGCCCAAGACAGTGTCCAAAATCAGCTCGTTTGCCCCTCATTTGCCTAAAGTCAGGGTAGCCTGGACACCGTTTCTGTGAACCAGGAGTGAACAAATAAGCCTGCCTTTAATACTTCTTTGTTTCTCCAATTTGAGGCCTACTGATTTTAGGTATCGATTCTTTAGGTGATTTAGAGTCATGCGAAAACACAAGCACCTCTGCAGGGCTTTGAAGAACTCATTTGACCCAAAGAATCCCTATTGTCATTTAATGGAGTGCAGGAACCTAACAGAGGAAGGCAAAAGACTTCATCCACAATGAATGAAATTTTTTGCCATTTTGGTTTTGGAAGCTCACATGGGATCATTCTTAAGATCCATCAGGTGCTGAGAATCTAAGTCACAGCCACACACAGGCCCAAGAGGCTGATAAAGACACATCCCTTTCCAAAGCAATTAAGCAAAGAGCCACAGGTGAGGCCCATTCATTTCCATTTGAAAACTGTTTTCTTCAGGCTTCACAAAGGGGTGGCCTGAGGCAAAGACCTTCCTGACATTCAGTGCAACACAACAATAAGTAAGCAAATGTCCAAAGCAGGGTTTCTGCACTGAGACTTTACTGGTCACACTGATATCTGAGTTTTCTGAGATGCTCGCCATTCTCTTCAGCTATCCAGTACATGGCCATGTCACAGAGCTTGGAGGTGGTACATATTTTGGACACAAATCCATGAGCCTATTCTGGAGAGTGGCCAGAATTCAGGAAGAAAACAACAACTTAGAAAGATAGCAGGTGTTGCACATCGATAAGACAAGCTG